>NC_014436.2:213724-227708 GCF_000214015.3 Ostreococcus tauri | reverse complement strand
TGACGGATGGACGTCGTGGCGCATCGACCCGTTCATCATGTTTCGAGGCGGAGCGCGTTGGATACCACCATCAACATCCGAGAGTGCGATGAAGCGCTCTGGGACCAAGCTCTCGCCGGAAGATCGCAAAAGTCTCGAAGAGATCTTGCGCCACGTCACCACATCTCGAGATGACGTACGCGACGCGATGGAGTTTGCGGTGGAGCGAGCCGAGTGCGCTGGGGACGTCGTGGACGTCATCGCGTCCTCCCTCATCGAACCAGACGCCTCGCTCGGGACCGTCATCGCGCGTCTGTACGTCGTCTCCGATATCCTACACAACGCATCGGCGCCCGTCCGAGGCGTCCAGGCCTACCGCACCGAGTTCTCGCGAATTCTCCCTCGAGTGTTCGCCTCGCTCGAGCGGCTCGCCTCGGATGCCCGCGTGTCTAAATCCACGCGCGATGCCTTCACCAAGAACGTCACCGACGTCCTCCACTGTTGGAGTGACTGGTGCGTTTTCGCTGACACCGTCGTGGACGATCTCCGAGCCACCTTCACCGCCGCTCCGTAGCCTCGACGCGGCCGGTTCCGCATTGTAAAATATGAAACCGCGAATAGCTTCACGGAGCCCTCACTCACCGACGTCCGATGAAGGTCGCCGCGATCCAGCCCACTCGGCGTTGCGTCCACGCGCGAGCGCCCGTTCGCGAGCGCCGCCGCGCCCCGCCGAACCCGCTCAGAGCGACGATTATCGAAAATTCAGACACCTCCACCGAGTACACGATACAAATGACAACCGAAGAGGCTCGCAAGTGTTTACGCTTCGACGCCATCGTCGTCGCCGATAACGAGCGCGCGATATTCGTCAGCGGCGTGGCGAGAGATTCATCCGCGGAGCGGTGCGGGATCGTCCCTGGGCAGCGCTTGAGGGCGCTGACGAACCCGGTGGATAAGGAGGCGATGATGTTCCTCGGGGACGGGCAGCGGTTAGCGTTCGTGAAGGACGCGGTTCGATCGACGCGATTAGAGGAGCTGACATTCATATTGGAGAAGGAAATAAGCGTGACGCAAGAGATGGTGGCGGCGGCGATGAGCGAAGAGGAGCGAGAGGAGGAGGCGATGCGAGCGGAGCGGGCGAGGGTGAAGAACGAGACGCCGACGCGCAGGACGGATCGAGAGGGGAAGAAGATCAAGGACCGACCGGATCTCTACAGCGATAAGTGGGAGGGGGATGAGTATACGGGGTCGTTCTGGAACGAGTTGGTGCGTCGAGCGCGGATCATGAGTATTTTTGTATCGCGGCGAGTGACTGACGAAACGATTCGCGCCTTCGCAGACGGTGGGCATAGCGGTGGCCGTCGTCGTGCCCCTGGTCATCACCGTGCTCGCGACGACGACTCGGGGGGTTTTGTGGGACGTCACACGATTTTAATTAGCGATATTTGGTGATTTATTTTACACCATGTAATTGATTGGTACCTACGCGGTCGTCGAACGACGCCGCTCTCATCGGTTACCGGCGCCGTACTTTGCGCTCGGGATGGCCCCGCGTTCTTCGAATGCCTTGACGTCATCCGGGGGCAGACCGGTGCCGGTGACTTCGTTACCCACAGAGACCCAGAAATCGCGCAGGTTGTTCTTGCGGGCGAAGATCTCCAGGTACCTCCCGTTCGGGACGAGCTCCTCGATGAGCTCGTAAATCTCCGTCGGCTTTTGGGATTGTCCACGTCTCGGCGCAAAGATGATGTCGCTACCGATCGCTTTATCCTTCAATCCGGGCGGGGTGTCGCCTCTTCGCGCGACGAGGCACACCTCCTTTGCGTGCTGAAGGTAAAAGCCGTGCGACTTTGCAAGTCGTCGCGAGTTCGTCACCTTGACCCAAACGATCTCGTCCACGAACTCGTATCCCCATTTCTTGAACTGGTTCAAGCACCACTGATATTTGGCGTTAATCACCCACACGAAGAGCAGGCCGTTCTTTTGCAACTGCGGCAGCGGCAGGTTCGCAATGTCTTGGTCGGTGAGCTGCGAGTACCCCAGGCTCACCCCTCGCGTCGGATTCGCCGTCGCCAACTGCCAAGGCGGATCCATCATGATCACGTCAAACTGTTCGTGTTCGTACATCGGCCTCCAATCGTACGTCGTCACGTTCGCGTGCACCGGAATGCACTGCGGCGGCACCATCCACTCTCTCGGATCGATGTCGTCGATGTTCGGTCCCTCCGCCTCGTCCTCGTCCTCGTCCTCGTCGCTTCCGGACGACGCTCGTTCGCGCAGCTCCACCGCGTCCACGCCTCGCACCACCCCTCCACACTTCTCAATCTCACCCTTCAACGTCCGCACCGCGTTCCGATACGTCTCGATCACCGCCAGTAACGCGTCGTCGTCCGCCGCCGCCCACTCGGCGCGCTTCGCCTCGGCGCTCTTCCCGAGCAAATCATCCAACGTCTCCGCGTCCAGCGTCTCCCGACGACGTCGCGCCACCGCCATGGCGTTCGAGAGCGCGATCGCGAACCCTTTAAACCGCGAATTCGGCGCACAGCACGCGCACGGACGACCGTCGCGGGCGCGATGGGTGGTCGATTTCGAAAATTTCGAAATCCTCCTCGATGCGCCCCGTCGTCGCCTCGCGCGCCGTCGGTCGCGCGCGTCGCCTCGCGCGCGCGCGGGCGTCGCGCGGGTGCGGGCGCGCGGTGGGTGTGGCGCCGATTCGAGCGCGCGCGAAGCGGACGCGGCGTCGCGCGGTGTCGAACGCCGCGAGCTGTCTGTACATGCGATGAAGTGAAAATACACGGGTGATTGATTGGCGAATTCAAAAACGCCTAGGCTTAGGCCTCGGGCTTGGTCGTCGCGAGACGCTCGATGTTCTTGGAGACGTGGGCGATGCCGCCGACGACGCCCGCGTCCTTGACCGCGTCGGAAAAATCCTTGAAATCTTTCTCAATCTGTTCCTTGGCGCGCGCGGCGGCCTGGGCGAAGAAGGAGGGTCCGCGGGCGGCCGACGGACGCGCGGGCCTGGGTTCGGTGCGAGGGGGAAGGGCGAACCCGGCGCCGGAACCGACGATGGTTCGCTCGATCGGCGACGTGGGAAGCGAAGACGAGAGCGTTCGCTCGAGCTCACTCCCCGACGGAGACGGGGGCGGACTTCGCATGAATTGCTCAGCCGGCGGCGACGTCGCGAGCGCGTCCAAGGATGGACGCGTCGCCGACGGGGACTCGGCGAAGACATCCGGAGCCTGCGGTGTCGTCGGCTCGCTTTTCTCCAGTTCCTCTGCGTCGATCATTTCTTTCTCCATCGATTCTTTCAAGCGCTCGTCGTCGTCGTCGTCATCGTCGTCCTCGGCGGCGGCGGCGGCGTCCTCGGCGGCGGCGGCGGCCTTGGTCGTCGTCGGCGCGACGAGCGCTTCCTCGACGGAGAGCTCGATGAGGTCCACGAACGGACGAAGCTCTTTCCAAGGCTCAGCGACGCAGTGCGGGATTAAGAGCTGGTTATGCATCTCGCCGACGAACTGATTTCGTAAGAACTGCGAGACGCGCGTGAGCACGCCCTCGTGCGAGATGCTCGTTTCGCCGAGTTCGGGAATGATTTCCAAGTCGACGTCAGGCTCTCGCATCAGACCCCACCACAAGCGATCGCCCGGCGGCGGAGGAATCCACAAACGCAGAACTCCTTGGCATTTCTTGAGCGTCAGCGTGAATCGAAGCGGCGTCGCGCGAAGGGTGTCAGAGAGCGAGGCGACGAGTTTCGCCCCCTCTCGCGCGGCCGCCTTCTTCAGGCTCGAGAAGCCTCGCCCGAAGTCGTCGGCGATGTCCTCCGATTTATTCGCCTCGCTCTCCATGTCTTGCGCATACTTCGATAAATCGACTCGAGTTTGCACCGTCATCGTCGCTCGACCGACGTACTCGATGTCGAGCTCGAGGGCGTGCGAGGCGCCGCGACCGGGCATGTCCGCGCCGTCCCAAGGCGCACTCGACGACGAAAAGTTCGGCACGCGCGCGCTGATGACGTGCGGCACGGTGGAGCCGAAATCGATGTGCGTGATCTCGAAAGCACCGATGAACTTCGGCGTCCCCGGGGCGTTGTTCAGCTTGTCTATGAGCTTTTGCTTTTGCTCGCTTTGCCATCGTTCGTCGCGAAACATGTCGAAGAACAGCCTCGAGCCGAGCGCGTTGATCGTCGCACCCGCGACGCCGGCGCCGAACCCGTGCGTTCCCTTCGCCTCGGCGTCTCGGCGCATGGACTCCTCCCTGTACATTTTCGTCGCGAGCGTGAACTTTTCAAAGTCATCCGCGTCGACGCGCATGCGATCGAGCGCTCGCGCGTGCTCTTCGCGCGCACCGCCGCTTTCGGCTCGAATCCGCGCGATGCACGACCGCAGCGCGACGAACCACGCCTCCTTCGCCGGCGACGAGAGCGCGAACAACCACACGACGGAGGACTCGCGATGGACGAATCCGTCGCCCCCCCCCCCGCCCGCCCGCCCCGTTCGACGCAACACCACGGGCGTGGACGCGTGCCAACGAATCTCCGTCGGCTTATCCAACCCAGGAAATTTCACCAGCGCCACCTCGCACGCGCTCGCGTCCAGGACGTCCGTCGTCTCTCCGCCGCGCTCCGTCGACAGCGACACCAATCCATCCGTCGTCAACCGCGCGAACCGTTTCTCCCCGTTCGCCCGCGCGTGCGCCACCCCCCGCGCGCTCGGCGCGCTCACGATCAACCATCCCGCGTGCGCGGTCCCCCGTCCCGTCCCCCCCCCGCGCGCGTTCGTCTCCGCCGTCGCCGCGTCGCGGTCCCCGAATTCCTCCGTCGCCGCGTCCCGCGCCTCCCGCCCCGCGTCCCGCGTCTTCGCGCGCGCGCGCAGGGCGACGCCCACCGCGACCGCCTCGAGGGCGACCGCGACGAACGCCCCGAACGCGCACCCGCGCGCGAACGCCGCGGTTTCCGCGCTCACGCGCGTCGTCTCCCAGGGCGACCGCCGCGAGGGCGACGCCGAGCGCGCCGACGCCACCGCGAGGGCGCGCGCGGGCGTCGCGCGGCGGCGTCGACATCGCGCGCCGCGGTCGCGCGTCGCGCGCGGGCGCCACGGCGCGGCGTCGGCGTCGTCGAGGAATGATGTCGACGATGATGATGGCGATGATGTCACGCGCGTGCGGTGTACATGGGGTATATTAGAATAGAATACACGGTCGTTACGTGTACACTATTACCTCCGAATACTATATACGTCACATACGCCCGTCACGCGCGTGCGGTGTACATAGAGTATATTCGAATATCATACACGGTCGTTACGTGTACACTATTACCTCGTACTACTATATACGTCACATACGCCCGTCACGCGCGTGCGGTGTACATGGAGTGTATTCGAATAGCATACACGGTCGTTACGTGTACACTATTACCTCGTACTACTATATACGGCATATACGCCCGTCACGCGCGTGCGGTGTACATAGAGTATATTCGAATATCATACACGGTCGTTACGTGTACACTATTACCTCGTAATACTATATACGTCACATACGTCCGTCACGCGCGCCGGAGACGGCGGTGGGTGCCGTGATGGGGATATGTGGTGTACACTATGGGAAGCCCGCGTGTCGCGCCCCATCGCGCCATCGCGCGACGCGCCATCGCGCGATGACCGCGGGGTCTCTCGCGCGAACGCGCGCGCGAGAGAGAGCGACGCGAACGCGACGCGACGGGACGACGGCTTCGACGACGGCGTCGGCGGACGAACGCGCGCGCGCGCGCGTGACCCGGGCGATGGCGCGCGCGGCGGACAACCCGCACACGATCACGGGACTCATCGTCCTCGCGATCGCGCTCGCGGTGACGGCGAACGTGATCAGTGGTGACGGGATGGTGGAGACGGTGGCGTCTTCGCGGGCGGCGACGCGACGAGGGATCGTGGGGGGGGTTTGGGCGTACGCGGCGTACGGCGCGATGCAAGGACCGGATACGCACATGACGCGACCGCACGCGTCGGTGTGGCGCGTCGTCCACGCGTTGTTCATCGTGTATTTGCTCGCGCTGGTGTTTCTGTTGCATCAGACCCCGAGAGGGGCGCAGGAGACGTTGAAGTTTTTTTGGGACGATTTGGGAACGCCGCTCGAGTCGAGGAGTTACGGTGAAGATTGTCGGATTTACGTCCCGGGACATCGAAGCGGGGCGTTTGGGATCGTCAAGGAGACTATTTTTGACGAGTTCACGCTCGCGCACTTCATGGGGTGGATGGGCAAGGCGATCGCGATCAGGGACTGGGGATTGGTGTGGGCGTACTCGGTCGCGTTCGAGCTGTGCGAGATTACGTTCGAGCACTGGCAACCGAATTTCAACGAGTGTTGGTGGGACATGTGGGTGTGGGATGTCTTGGTCTGTAACGCCCTCGGGATCGCTCTCGGGATGTGGACGGTGCGGTTTCTCCGAGGACGCATGTACGATTGGAGCGGGAAACAGTCGCGCAAAGGCAGTTCCGCTATTGAGGACGACGACGAAGACGACGACGCGCGGAGAAGTCGTCGCGGCGATCCCCCGTCTTCGCCCTTGGTCGATGCGCTCAAGTCCGTCGTCGCGGTGATCACTCCGGACAGCGTCGAAAAGTACACGTGGCGCCCGACGGACTCCCCGGCGAGGTTTTTGAAGAGCGCGTTCTTGGTGTTTTGCGGCTTGGCGTTTGACTTGAATCTCTTCTTCCTCAAGTACGTCCTGCAGATCCCCACGACGCACAGCGTGTCGTTATTCCGTCTATACATATGGTTCGGTATGTCAAACATCGCCATAAGAGAGTACTACGTCTTCATAGAGGAACCGGACGCGTCCAAGGCGAAGCTCGGACCGAACGCGTGGTTAGCCATGGCGGTACTCGTGGTGGAGATGCTCGTCATCGTGAAACACGGTCGAGGGAAGTTCACGAACCCATGGCCCAGACACATATTGCTCGCGTGGTTCATCGCCATCTCGAGCACGACGGTGTACTTGATCGCTTGGCAGCGCAGGATTAACCTCGCGCTGGCGAAACGCGGTGGCTCGGAAAAGGCTCCGGCTCGGGCGAAGAAGACGTCTTCGCGAAGAGGGCGAAAGAGCGCGTAAGTTCACCACATCATCGACAGATGTTTAGACGGCCGAACGTTCGTCCGCTAGGATTGATTCTAATACGATTACACCAATACAATATCACCGATACTGGGGTACCGGTACAACGCGAATGATACATGTACACATCTACGCCCACCCGTCTTTATCGCCGCCGAATTCGTCTATCGCGGCGCGAACGGCATCTGTGCCGTCGCGCGTGAGCGCCGAAACCGCGTAAACGCGCAACGGTTTCGCGCGCTCTCGAAGCGTCTTCAAAGCTCTCGACGTGTTCGGCAAATCCGTTTTCGTCGCCACCACGAACGCCGGCCGCGACGATAACCCGGGCAAGTACTCCTCGAGTTCTTTCCTGAGCACATCGAGCGCATCCCACGGTTTCACGCTGTCGCCGCACGAGACGTCGACGATGTACGCAAACGCCTCGCACCGCTCAATGTGTCGCAAGAAATTATGACCCAGTCCTCGGTTTTCGTGCGCGCCCTTGATCAGGCCCGGGATATCGGCGACGGTTATGGATGTCCCATTCGATCGTTCGATCGCCCCGAGCTGCGGCTGCATCGTCGTGAACGCGTACGAGCCCACTCTTGGGGTTGCGTTTGACAGCGCCCGAAGAAGCGTGCTCTTCCCAGCGTTCGGCAGACCAATCAAACCAACGTCGGCGACGGATTTCAGCTCAAGCACGTACGATCCCTCCTCCCCGGGTTCACCCGGCTCGCGCGTGCCCGCTTCTTTTCCCACGGGCATGCGTCTATTTCCCTTGCCACCGCGTCCACCTGCGGCGAGCACGCACGTCTGTCCCTCAGCCGTCAAGTCGGCGACGATTTCCCACGCGCCTCGACCGAGACCTCTCGGTCGCGTCCATCCACCCTCGCGTCGCGTGCTCGTCGACGCTCCTCCATCTCCATCACCATCGTCGTCATTCATCGCAACTGGCGTAGATGTTCCCCAATTCGACGTGTCCACGACGTCCGGATGTTCGCCGTCATCCTCAAAGCGCTCTCGCCACACCACCGTCCCGAGCGGCACCGTCGCGATTGCGTCCTCGCCTCTCGACCCAATCATCCCTTGACTCCCGCCTGGCTTCCCCCGTCCTCCCATTAACAAATTTTTAATCTCACCCAGCCCCTTCGTCCGTCCACACGCCGTGATCACCGCGTCGCCGCCGCGTCCGCCGTCGCCGCCGTCCGCGCCGCGTCTTCTCCGCGAGCCACCGTCCCGGGCGAACGACACGCACCCACTCCCGCCGAAACCACCGACCGCGCGCACGCGTCGACGGTCGACGTACGCCTTGTCTCTCTCGCGCGCGTCGTCCGCGTGAACGCGCAGCGGGGCGAGAGAAACGCGAGAGGCATCGCTCGTGAACCTGCAGCGCGAGAGACGCGCGTGGTGTAAAAACGTGAAAGCGGCGCGACGACGCATCGCGCGCGGACGTAAACACGCGCGCGATACGATGGAATTGTCGCGTTTGACGTGATGTCGCTCGCTCGAGTCGTCAACGCGACGTGAAGTGCGAAGTGTCGTTATGGATGAGTTTTGTTTTGCATTCGTCCGCGTCACGGAGACGAATCCACGTACTCCTTCGAGGGATGCGAGCCGAGTGATCCTTGTCGGCGGAGCGCACGCTTGCGCTCAAGGTGAACACCGGTACTAAACTCTCGCACGGCGCGCTGAATCGCGACCACGGCGTTGTTGAAGGCGGTGGTGAGGGCGATGAAGTTTCTACGGTCGCGCACCTCGGCGCCGCTCACGGGTGAAGCCGTCGTGGCGATGCGCATGATGGAGTGCGTGCGGTCCATTCTGTACCCAAGGTATCCCAGGGAGACCGCGGGCCAGAACTGTTGGACGCGATCGCCCATCTGGTGGAACATCACCGTCATGCTCACGAAGCGCTGAAGAGAGGCGATGCGAGACTCGTAGAGCTTCATGCTGAGCTCTTGGGATTCCATCAACGTGTTCGTGTGCACGCGCTTGGGAGCGCGTCGTCGAATCGATTGGCCAAAATATGCCTCTGACGAGGGTTCGACCATGAGTAGGCCCTCTTCGTTTCGAGGATCCGCCTCAAGAATGTTCAGCATCTCCATCTCGGGAAGTTCCAAGACAGCCAAGAATTCTTCAAAATCGAGTTCGCCGCTTCCGTCTACATCTGCGTCGCGGAAGAGCTTGGCGATTTGTGCATTTGAGAGCGTCTGGTCGATCTTCTTGTACGCGGTGGTGAACTCCGTGAGACAGAGCGCACCGTCTTTGTTCACGTCGATCTCGTCGAAAATCGAGCGAGCTCGATCTCTTTTCATGTCCGCGTTGATGCGGTCCGAGGTGAGGAGAGCCACGGCGTTTCGATGCGACAGTGTGTGCACCGAAAGCTCCACCGAGTCTTCGTGATAGCGATTGTACGTTCCGAGTAACGCCCCTGGCGATTTACCATCCAAACCCTTCTCCCCTTCGCGCTCAAGTACGAGCTTTTCGCACAGATACAGCGGGCGATGTCGCTTGAGATAAATGGCGTTCTTCGAGAGCGGGAGCCTGAACGGCGAGTGTCCGATTGTAATGGACTCGCACGTGCCGCCAAAGCTCTGTATGCTGCTCGCTTGACTGAGGGAGAGCGAACACGTCGCCTCGGCAGACGTGAGCGCAGATAGTCTCCCATCTGGACGTCCGACGAGGAGCAGACTTCCTCGAACGACGCGATGCGTGTGCCGATGCACGAGGTGGTCGTTCGGGTTCCCGCTCATCACGGCGAGACCCGCGGCGGAATACGAGCACGCAAAAATCTTTGACAAGAACGCCTCAGCCGATTGGGCGACCCAAGGGATGTCCCCGATGACGACAGTTCGCCCGACCATTCGATGCCTCAAATCCCGTCCTTGTACCAACCGTTGTAGAGTTATGCAGATCTGAGGGAGGAAGACGTAAATCAGCGAATCGAAAAATCGCGTGACGTAGAAGGCCCACGTCGCGACGAGTCCACATCCCGTGGCGATGCCGGTGATGAGCGGATATCCTGCCGTGACGGTACCTACGATGTACATGAACGACATTATCCATCCCTTTACACCCTCCAAGACGTGCTCAGACCACACGTCGCCCTGGCTACGAAGAGCACTTTCTGTGTCAGACGAAATGCGTTCGCCCTCGGCAGTCGTACCCACAATCTCCTCGAGAGCGGCGATGTTCAGTTGATTGCACTTCTCGAGTTCGGACAAATCGTGTTTCGTGATCACCGCCCGCGTGTACTTTCGAAAATCGGCGTTATCGAGAATAACGAGCGACATGTGCATGAAAATCTGCGTCAGCAATTGTTGTGTCGCCGCAACGGAAACAGAGCACGGCTCCGCTGGTCTCACACCCACATCCGTGCTGAAAATTCGGCTCGCGAAGAGTTCTTCCGACTTGATCGCTCGAAGCTGTTTGCCAATTTGCGTGTCCCACTCGCTTGCGACGACGAAAATGGACTTCGTAGAGCTGATGATGAGATTCGACGACGCGAGTGGTGCAAAGGTCCCGCCAGAGTGACTGACGACGATTACGATCGAGTCGGTAAAGTCGTCGTTCTTTTTCGAATCTGGGAACCCAATGGTCGGAACTGGCAGGTCTTGACCGAACAGACCGAGAATTTTGTTTGAGCTCACCGCCTTGATGGTCAACGCGGGGAAGGCGTTCGTCAAGTCGGCCGCGAACTGCTCCGCCAACCACAAGGAAACTTCGCAACCCGTGACGACGATATCGTACGACAGAGGCTCCTTAACGGTCCCATCGATGCGTCGCTGCAGTCGTTTCTTCAAACACCGCGCTAAGTTCCACGCAGTGAGACGATTCAGGCTCACTGACCCTTGCGGGCGGTTTCGCCAGTCGGCCTGAATATTGCGCAACACGCGTGGAATGTCCCTAATGTCGTCCAACACGAGGTCTTCGCTGTCCGGGAGCAGAGGTTTGATGAGTTCGTTCCCTTCGAGCCGAGTCATGCGATGGAACAACCTTTTATCCACGCTCACGCTCGAGTGTCTCTCAACTCGACCCTTGCTAAAACCAGTCGAAGGCAAACTCGTGCTCTCCGTGGCGAGGACGGCGGTGACCGTTCCTCCCATGAGCGGATATTGCTCCAAGTGCGAGTATGGTAGAGAGACCGCGGGTGTTCTGTCGTTTCCCCAATCCAACAGACAGATCTCACCATTCAAATCATCCAGGTCCAAGCGCACAGCGGCGTTATCATCGCCGTATTCTCCTCCGCGCACGCTCGCCAGGACGTCGCCGCCGGGAGTGGGAATGGATAATCCAGCCTTCACAGCGGCCTGCTCAGAGCCGTAACAGATCAAGCCTTTTTTAGGATAGAACGCTATGCTCATGGTCTGGCCTCGTGCCGCGACGCACAGCTGGCGGTGGGCGTCCATCGAGTTGGTGATGCACAAACCGAACGAACCCTTTGCATTTGCCAAAAACGTCGCCGTCACGAAGAGGCTGTCGTTATCGAAGAATGCGTCAATGGTGACGCGCACGAACTGCCGCAAGCTCGCCCCCATTTCGTCATCGATTGTACGCTTCAAGATCGACATCGCTGTCCGTCCTTCATTCTCTAGGATCGCAGTGATCTCATCCGTCATGAGCTCGCGCGTATTCGTTTGGAAGCCGAGTTCGCGAACGGTGGATTTCCCACTAGCTAGCATCTTGTCGAGAACGCGCTCGAAAAACAACCCAATCTCCTCGTATTGAGGTAACGAAGGGAGCGTCGCGTTGGCATCGCACTCGCTCGTCTTTAATCCGAGGCAGACGGCGTATCTCACCGCGAGCGCGAAGCACCCCTGCGCTCGGAGCAAATCGACCACGCCGCAAATCGCCGCCGAATCCACCGCACTCGGCGCCTCGAAACCGGTGGCGATCGCGCACCACGCCTGAATGTCTCCGAGTTCGTTCCATCGACCGTTGACTTGGTAAAAGTCGAAATCGCCGTTGTGCGTGACAAAGTTTTCTACGTTCGCCGGCGTCGCCCCCGGCGCGCGCTGTCCTTGCCCGTACGCCCGACACGTCTGCGGCGGCGACCACTGGTGCGGGTGCGTGCCGTCGAACGTCGCCTTGGACGTCGTCGCGAACCGAGTGTGCCCAGAAAAGAACCGCGTCACGTTCTGCGCGGCCATTTTCGCCCCCCCAGATTCGCGTTCCGCCTTGGCGCGAATGAGTTTGCTCAGATCCGTCCGCTTCATGTTCACCACGCGCGAGCGCGCCCCTCTGAGCGCCACCGCGCCGCCGTCTCCCGATGACGATTTCATCTCATTAAACGTCACCACCCCACCGCTCTGCGCCCCCCGCATCATCGTCACGTACACCATCTTCTCCAAAACATCAAACGCCCGCGCCCCCCCAGCCGTCTTCGCCCACGCCGCGTTCACGAGCACGATTCCGAAATTCCCGCACAGCATCGTCGTCACCCGTCCCACCCCCGACCGTCCGAACCCCAAAACATCCGTCCACGCGCTATCGACCACGCACGCCCACAGCGCGATCGTTCTCGCCCGTCGTCGCCGTCCATCCGTCTTCGCCGTCCCGCGCCGCGTCGCCGTCGCCGCCGCCGCCGCCGCCGCGGACGCCGCGAAGCCACTCAGACGCACCACCGCGAGCGTCGTCGACGACGCGCGCGTGCCGACGATTGATTCGACGTCCACCGATCGCGCGACGACGGCGCGGAGACACGTCGTCGCGAGCGCGAGACGTGGCGTCGCGCCGTCGACGCGCGAGATGAGTCGAGCGATGAGCGCGGCGAGGACGTGGGCGAGCTCGTGGACGGCGCCCGCGAGGGCGTACCACGCGCACGCGGATGGGAGGTCGAACCCACATGCGGCGTCGCGCGGCATCGCCCGGGGCGCGCGCGCGCGACGACGACGACGACGACGACGTACGACGACGATGACGACGATGGACGCGACGTTTCGGGTGTTTGGATGTGCGACGTTTCGGGTGTTTGGATGTGCGGAAGTACAATTGACAACGCGCGCGCGTCAGGCTGGCGCGGACGGCGGCGCGCGACGACGGGCGAGCGCGGCGAGGGCGCGGAAAACGGATGATGCGGCGGTGTCGCCGACGCGTGCGACCGCGGTGGGGACGTCGAGGTCTCTGGCGAAGACGTCGAGGTAGGATTTGAGCTCGAGGACGTCGACGCGGCGGGCGGCGACGTCGTCGACGAGGCGGGAGAGAAACGCCCAGGTGTCTCGATTATCCTCGCTCGTGTCGACGAGGAGTCGAAGCTCGATGACGGCGTAGGTGAGGGCGATCGTCGCGCGTTCGACGTGATGGCGGACGCCGTCCACGATCTCGGGAAGGGAGTCCACGTCGTCCACGCCCGAGGCGTCGGCGATGAAATCGGCGAGCGCCGATCTTCGACGAAACGTCGCCGCCGCGTGCGTGGGCGTCGCCAAAGCGGCGAGCGCCTTGGGCCACGATTCCAACTTGGACCCGATCATTTCCAGACGCGTCTGAATCATCCACTTGACGCGCTCGCGCGAGGTCATCGTTCGCAGACGCTCGCGCTCCGCCACGACTTTGGCGTGAAACGCGACGTCCAGCGCCTCTTCAAAATACCCCACGAGCTCTCCCCCGAGCTCGCTCGCGTCACCGCCCGCTCGCCCATCCGCTCGGACACACGCGCGCATCGCCGGCGAGAGCTTCAGATCCCTCAATCCGGCGTCGATCGCCGCCGTCGTCCACCCGTACTCATCCGTCCGCCGCAGCGCCGCGCGCAGCGCGCGCTCGCGCAACACCGTCCGCTCGCTCGCATCTTCCGCGTCCCTGCGCTCGGCGCTCGCTCCATGCACACCACCCCCCGCCGCGGTCGCCGTTCCATCGTCCACGCCCGCGCACGCGCTCGCCGCGAACCCCGCGACGGCGCGTCCGCGCGCCGTCCATCGATCGCGC
>NC_014436.2:139904-213704 GCF_000214015.3 Ostreococcus tauri | reverse complement strand
GGGGGGGTGGGGAGTGATGCGGCGGGGGGGACGGTGACGGACGAGGGAAGCGCGGGTCGTTCGGTGGTGACGCCGGACGCGACGGCGCGGGCGGGGAAACCGGACGAGGCGAAAAAGCGAGAGGTCTCGGTGTCCATCCTCACCAAGGATGGGACGTACGATCCGTTCGACGAGGACGAGCGCGCGGTTGGGTTCGAGGTGGAGGGATCGGTGTATAAGCCGAAAGTGTCGACGTGGGGGGTGTTCGAGCGACCGCCGGATATTTCCAAGACGTACGGCGGCGGACGAACGATTAAGAGGGAGGAGCTCGAGGACGAGGAGGCGATTCAACGGCGGCGAGCGCGCGTGGCGAAGAAATTGGCGAAATATAGAGAGGATCAAGGCATGAACATGCGGCCCGCGGAGATGGAGGCGGCGCAGGCGGCGCTCACGCAAGCCGAAGAGGCGATCAGGCAAGGATACATGCTCGACGCGCTCGAGATACTCGAGCCTTGGGCTCTCGAGCGCATGCCTCCCAAGACGGAGCTCGGCGGGAAGATGATATTTAACTACGCCCTGTGCCTGGATAACGTCCAGCGACGAGATGAGGCGATGAAGCAGTATCGTCGTTGCATCGGGAACCAGTACGGAACCGTTTCCAAGCAGGCGGATCGCATGTTGTGGGGGATGACGACGGCTTCGAAGAAGATGAAAGCGGATCTGTTCGATTACATGGACGCGGCGAAGCTGGACGCGTACGATGAGTACTTGATCAAGATGGCGAACGAAAAGTTTGCCGGCGATATCGATGAAGAGGAGGTTCGAGAGTTGAACACGCAGGCTGTTGTCGCGATGCTCGCTCTCTTCGGAACGCCCGCGCTATTCCTCGCCTATCTAACGATGCAGTGAGCGACGCGCAGAGAACCCGTTCCATCGCGTGTAACAACATAGGATGCGACATGAAATGACAAAGTTTAACTAACATGGCCTACCTCAGAGTTTGACAATCTTGAACGCGCCCAAGCCGTCGCCGGCTATCTTGAGTTCGTTCTTGTGGAATTTTCTGAGCTCTAGTCTGTGCGCGATGCTCACCACCGTGGTTTCCGTCGCGATGAGGCGTTCATAAAGTGCGGACTCCTCGTCCGGATTGATGGCGCTCGTCGCCTCGTCTAAGATTGCGAACTTCGGGGCGTGGTAATATAACCGCGCAAAACCGATGCGTTGACGCTCGCCCCCAGACAAGACGTCGTTCCACTCCAAGTGTCGCGTGTTCAGACCGACGTTCATCGAGCCGTTGACGAATTTGCCGAGACCAGCCATCATGAGGCACTCCTTGACGCGCGCGTCGTCGATTTTCTCCGATCGAGCGTCTCGCGGGTAAACGACTTGATCTCGAAGCGATCCCTGTAACAAGTACGGACGCTGGGGCAACCACATGATGGACGAAACGCCGGACGGTCGAGAGATCGTACCGGCGATGGGCGCCCACAAGCCGGCGAGGACACGAAGTAGCGAAGTCTTTCCGCAACCGTTCGGTCCCGTGATGAGCAAGTGCTCACCAGGCTTGAGAGCGAGCGTCAAGTCCTTCACGAGCACGCGGTGCGAGCCATCGGGTTCGGGCGCGCCCACGGTGACCGCATCGAACACGATGGGCGCGGCGTGTTCCGGCGCGGCGACCGTCGCAGACTTCGCGGCGCGCTCCTCGAGTGCCTCCTTATTCGATCGATCCAACGTCTTGAAGAGCTGCGAGAGCCGGTGCGTGTACCCGGCGAGCTCGTCGAGGTTCTTCCCGAGAAGCAGCACCTCGGTGAACGCACCACCGCATCGGAGCATGAGTTCTTCGGTGGCGCGAAAGGTGGAGATGCGTTCACCCTCGGATACGGCATCCTTCATCATGAAGGGGACGTGCACGAATATGCTACCCACGAGCAAGCCTTGGAACTTTGAGATGTTATCGGCGACGCTCTTACGAATGCGCTGCAACGCGTGCCAGCGCTGCGTCACTACGAGGTTATCTAAACCTTCATCTAAGATATCCACCTCACGCTTACCGCCATCCAAGAGAGCGATTTCCTCGGCGTGCGCGATGAGGCGCGCGTGCGTATGTCGGAATCCACCCTCCAGCGCGGCTTCGCGAGCGACCATCGGCCCGAGCCTGGGCGAGATGGACCGCAAAACGCTCGTGATGATGATTTGCGATGCGAAAAGCGCGAGCGGGCGCGAGTAGCCGAGCTCCTTCGCCGCCTCGGTCAGGCTCAGCGTGAACTCTAAGATTGGCTTGAACGAGTGCCCGTACAGGAACGCCGCCTCCTTGGCGAATGCGTCGATATCCGCCACGATGCGTTGATCGACGTTATCTAATCCCCCGTGTCGCAGCACCGCCGTCTTATAAAAGTTGTTATTCTCCATGTACATCTTGTGCGCCTTCTTCGTCAGCGCCGCGCGGAGCTCGATCGTGATCAGACTCTCGGTGTACCTCAAACCGCTGTTCACCACGACGCCGCTCGCCATCCACCCGCAAAAGTTGAAAAACCACCGCACCCAAAACTTCCAACTCGCGCTCGAGATCGCCTTGGTGAGATAAAACGTATTCACCTTGTTCGCTCGCACCGTCAACAGCGTGCGCATGACGAGCAAGGTGAACTGCGCCCCCAAGAGCTGCCCGCCGCGAGACGTCGCCGACGGAAACGCCGCGCGCAGGAGGAATCCCAAATCGTTCCAAAACTCCGCCCCAACCTTCCCACCGTCCCGCATTTTACCCTTACCCGCACCCGTCCCATCGCCCGCCTTACGCAGATCCAACATCGTCGCGCACTCCTTCACCGCCTTTCGCGCCCGCGCGCGCCGCCGCCGCAAACTCATCGCCTCCCCGCTCGCCACCGTCCCGAACGCCACCACCGACGCCGCGAGGAACACGACGTACGTCGGATCTTCCGCGACGTGCGTCGCGTTCGTTCGCGCGCCGTCCCGCGCGTGCGCCGCGAGCGCCGCGGCGACGACGCGAAGACCACCGATGAGTCCGACGACGGATCCATCTCGCGGAGACGCGTTCGACGCGTTCGACCTCGCGCGCGCGGGCGCGCCGACCGTCGCGCGCGCGCGCATGTCCACGTCGCGTCGCGCGCGGCGTCGACGTGCGGCGACGCGTCGGTGGCGTCGACTGCGCGCGATGGGGGCGGTGAGGGTCCGGGTTTAACCCACACAGACTTTCACCGCGCACGTGTCAAGACTTCGAGACTCGAGAGTCTTGAGTCAAGACTCGAGACGCGAGACGATCGATCCTGGAGAGACTGTTCGACGAGTGATGACTCGTCGACGCGTCTCCGTGCGCCACGGCCGCCGCCGCCGCGCGATCGACGCCGCGCGCGCGCGCGCGAGACGACGCCGGACGACGACGCGGAGAGAGGACGGGACGATGAATAAGTTCGCCGCGCACGCGCCCTCGGACGCGGCGAAAGGGATGCGCGCGCTCGCCAGTGGATGGTTCGGTGAGGTGAGCGACATGTGGCCGGGACAAGCGATGTCGCTGCGCGTGGACGAGGAGCTGTTTCGAGGGAAGAGTGATTTTCAAGACGTCCTGGTGTTTCGAAATGCGGCGTACGGGAACGTGTTGGTCCTGGATGGGGTGATTCAGGCGACGGAGCGGGATGAGTTTTCGTACCAGGAGATGATGACGCATCTCGCGTTGTGCTCGACGAAATCGGCGCCGAAGCGGGTGCTCGTCGTCGGGGGGGGGGACGGTGGCGTCCTGCGAGAGGTCACGAGACATTCGAGCGTGGAGCGGGCGGAGATGGCGGAGATTGATGGGATGGTGCCGGAGATGGCGAAGAAGTATCTCCCATACATGGCGCGCGGGTTCGAGGACCCGCGCGCCGAGGTGATGATTTGCGATGGGATCGATTACGTCACCAAAGCCGAGGCCGATTCGTACGACGCGATCATCGTCGACTCGAGCGACCCGATCGGGCCGGCGAGCGTGCTGTTCGAAGAGAAGTTTTTCCGTCAGATTTATCGCGTGCTCAAGCCGGGGGGCGTCTTGTGCTCGCAAGCCGAGTGCGCGTGGTTACACCTCGATCTCATCGTCGACTTGGCGAAGATGTGCAAGGAGATCTTCGTCAACGGTTCGGTGCAGTACGGGTACACGTCGATTCCGACCTACCCGAGCGGGCAGATCGGCTTCATGCTCTGCTGCAAGCCAGACGAAGACGGCTCGACGGTTGACTTCACCAAACCGAAGCGTTACCCCACCCCGGTCGAGGGCTCGGATCTCAAGCCGATGCGTTACTACAACGCGCAGGTGCACGCCGCAGCTTTTGTGCTTCCGGAATTCGCCCGAGAAGCGCTCGAGCCCCACCTCGTCCGAGGTAAGGAATAAACGGCGAACGTCTCGCGGCGCATCGATTTCCTCTTTCCATGTATTCTCTTCGTTTTGTCTTCTCGTTGCAAATCGCGCAAAGTTCTGGTTCGCCAGACACGCGCGAGCCCATCCATCGCGCATGGTAACGTTCGGTGGTCGTTTTGATTTGGAAATTATGATGATACCATTCAATTATTACACTCGCCCGCGCTTCGCGCGCGTCAACCTCGCGGGCGTCGCCGCGCTCTTCGTCGCCCTGAACACATCGCTCACCTTCCCTCGCGGGCGCTTCTTCGGCTTCTCCACCTCGAACCCATCGAAACGCAGTTTTAACGGCGTCGCATTCGGCGTGCGCTGGACGCCAAAGTTCGGTTTCACCGGCGCCGCGAGCAGGGCGTCCAATCGCGCCGCGCACGGAGAATCCCTCGTCAACGACGGCGTCCTCGGCGACGCCGTCTTCCCTCCGTCATCGCGCATCGGCGTCGCGAACGCAAAATTCCCCGGCGTCTCCCATCCCGATCGCGTCTCCGTCCTCGCCGTCGTCTCCGCGCGTCGTCCCGTCGCCCGCGTCCGCGCGTCCGCGCCCGCGCTCGATCCGTCGTCCTCGCCGTCCTCTGTCGCGCGCCCCCGCCGCGCGCTCGCGCTCGACGTCGCGACGGACCATCGTCTCGACGTCGTCGTCGCTCGAAGGTGGTACGCCCGTCGCGGCGTCGTCGACGGCGAGCGATCGTCTTCGAGTCGCTCGAACGCGGCGTCCATCGCGTCGCGCTTCGCGCCGTCCGCCACGGCGCCTGGCATGGCGAACGCGGACGTCGGCGCGCTCGAGCGACTCGCCGCGCGCGTCGGCACGGCGCGCGCGCGAGGGTGGGGACGGGCGTGGACGCGCGATGATGGCGCGACGGCGCGACGCGGGACGCGGGCGACGCCCGGCGGAGACGCGAGAAAACTCGGTGTGGTGTTACACGGCGGTGAGATCACTCGGGGAGTGCGGCGTCGCTACGAAGGGGGGTGGGCGAGTAAGCTCGCGACGACGTCGTCGAGGAGCAGCTTTTCGCCCAGGCGCACGTCGAGCGCCATGGCCTCGCGTCGACGCGACGGACCGCCGTCGGACGCTCGACGGAGTAAATCGATGTCTTCATCGATCGTCGTCGCGCTGTATCTCTCGCGCTCGTCGCGCAGGACACGGATGAGGATGTCTCTCGCACGACGCTCGCCGTCGTCGTCCAGGCGCGCGTCCAACGAAGATGGAAGCGGCTCGTCCGGGCGAAGCGCCAGCGCGCGCGCCGCGCGCCACATCTCTGGCTTGATGCATTCGATGCCTTTAAGCGCCGGCTTGTACACGCCACCGACGTTTGAGATTTCGAACGTCAGGCTCTTTCGAACGTTGAATTTGTGAAACACGTCCTCGTCGACGAGGAACGCTCTCGATCGCGCGTCCAGGCGCGCGAGCGCCGGCTTCAAGCAGACGTCCAACGCGTCGACGCCCGAGCCACGCTCGCGCTCACCGTGATACACGAACCCAAATTCCAGCAGAGCCCCACCAGAGGCGTGGTCGGCATAATCGTGAAACAGCTGCGATCCGGCTTGAACGCCGCCGACGCCGACGCGTAGGGTGACCCGCGCCTCGCTCTCGTCGAAGGACGACGAATCATCAACCTCACACGCGCCTTCGTCGCGCTCAACCACGCACTTCTCCGCGTCACGAGCCGAGTTGTAAATGTCTAAACCGGGCAAAAGCGCCATGCACTGGAGGTCCGGTAGAACGAACGCGCGCGCCATAACTGTGGCGTACGCCCAACGAAAAACATCAAACGAGTACGCCTCGACGTCACCGAACGTCTCGGGATCAGCCCGCGCGAGCGCGGGAAAAAGCGCATCGTACTCCCGTTTACACAAATCTCTTCGAAACACCGCGCGCTGCCTCAACGCGCTCCCTTGTAAAACCTCCAATTCCTCGTCGCTCCACATCATCAACGAATCCACCGCGGCGGGCAGCGCGTCGCAATACGCCCGCCAACGCGCGCTCGCCCCGCCGTTCGTCTGCTGCATCAGCGCCACCGCGAGCGTGGCCGTCGACGTGCTATCTAAGGGAAACTCGTGTTCGCTCTCGATCGTTCCCGATAAACGCGCTCGCGCTCCGCTCGTCTCCAACGCCCGCGCGAGCGCCGCGAGCGCCCCGTCCCGTCGCGTCGCCTCCGTCGTCGTCATCGCCAACGCCCCACCGTCCGCGCGCGAGCGCATCGGCAACGAAAATATAACCTACGCCCGCCGCCGCGATCGAACGTCGTCGTCAATCGCTCGCGTCTCGCCTCGCGTCGCGCGCTCGCGTCTCGCCTCGCCGTCCGCGCCCGTCGCCCGTCCCCCGCCCCCACGCGACGCGACGTCCATCGCCGCGCGACGCACCTCACCCTATCCGCGTCCCGCATCGCCACCCCGCACGCGCCGTACCGCGCCGACATCGCGTGCGTCGTCAGCGTCCCATCCATCGTCGCCCCGTGCGCGCGCACCCATCGCGCGAGCTCCGCCAACGCGCGCGCGTCCGTCCCTCCCCCCCCGCGTTCGCGCGCCCATCGCGCGCGGTCCGAATGCCTCGACGCCGACGTCGCCGCGCGTCCCGCGGCGCGCGCGAGCGCCCCGCGCGCGCCCATCGCCCGCTCGCGATGCGCGATGCGCGGTCGCGGTCGCGAGTCACGCGACCGCGCCGCCTTTCGACGCCCGCGCGACCGCCGCGTCGCCCGCGCGCGCGCGATCGGATGGATGAAAAATACCCCCGTCGAGCGCGCGCGTCGGCGTCCGACGTTCGGCGTCGCGCGCGATCGCATTCGGCGACGATGGCGTGCGCGTCATAATCCGTCGACGACGATTTACAAATCGTGATGCGCGCGCGGGCGACGTGCGCGATCGCGCGCGCGGTCGAGCGCGCGCGCGAGGGAATTCACCGCGCGCGCGCGCTCGGGACGGACGCGCGAAGCCGCGCGGACGTGGACGAACGGGCGACGGCATCGGAGAGGTCTTCGGGACGAGGCGCGGACGAGACCGAGGGGCGGACGACGGCGGCGGCGCGCGCGCGGACGAGGGGCGAGGTAAAGACCGCGCGCGCGGGTGCGGATGGATCGCGCGCGGACGGCGCGCGCGCGGGCGGGGCGACGGCGGAGACGAAGGGGCGCGAGACGGGGGCGAAGGCTTCGGGCGGGCGCGGCGTCGGGTCGTCGAGCGCCCCCGGAAGGGAAGGGGAGCGTGGGAAGCGGTACACCGCCAGTGGATTGGTCTCCATCGTCGTCGACGCGGTGAAGGAGGAGTACAGGCTGGCGATGATGGATCCGGGAGACGCCGCGGCTGCGCGTAGGAAGGCGATGGGGTACGATAAGGACGCGGCGTACGAGCCGTACGAAGGGACGACGGCGGTGGCGATGACGCCGGAGAAGGAACCGACGGCGTTTGGGAAGCTGTGGAGAGGCGTTCGGGAAAAGCTCGGGATTCCGGTGGTGATGGACAAGTTGGAGGGGGTGAAGAAGACGGCGGCGTACGCCAAGGCTGGGGAGCTAGCCGAGGACATCCGCGAGCGCTGGGAGACGAGCGACTCACCGATGGTGCATCGTATTCAAGACTTGCAGGACTCCATGTTCACCGAGACCGAGCAAGCGGAGGCGTATCGGTTGATT
Source organism: Ostreococcus tauri (assembly GCF_000214015.3). NCBI lineage: Eukaryota > Viridiplantae > Chlorophyta > Mamiellophyceae > Mamiellales > Bathycoccaceae > Ostreococcus > Ostreococcus tauri. The sequence goes on along the minus strand of NC_014436.2, from coordinate 205,706 downwards.
CGGAGCCGCGACCCGATGTTCAACACGAACGATTTCATCGCCGAGGTGCGAAGAGACATCCCGAAGGTTTTGGGCGCGTACCTCAGGGGCGACGTCGATGCGCTCAAGGAGACCAACATCTCCAAAGAGATGCTCGAGCGTTTGTCGGGGCAGATGAATTTGTGGAAGGCGGAGGGGCAGTTTGTCGATCCGCGAATCTTGGACCTGAGCGAAGTCGAGCTCATGGAGGTTCGAATGATGGAGAACGAACCCTTGGTCGTGCTCACGTTTAGCTGTCAGCAAATTAACTGCGTGCGCGACAAATCGGGAAAAATCGTTGAGGGCGGCGAGGACGACATCCAGTCCGTGCACTACCTCTGGGCGATGCAGCTCGTGGATACAAAGTTCACCACCGACGACGGGCGCGAGTACATGAAACCCACGTGGGTGCTTCGCGAGCTCGTCCTTCGCGGGATGATGGCCGTCGCGGCGTGAGCGTAACTCATTTTTAATATCAGCGGTGGGAGATTCGTTCAAACCATTGATTTCGTTTACATTCATCGTACGCGTGAGTCGCGTGTGTTAATCAAAACTACCGCGCGCGCGCGAAGATGTGATCCCTTCGCTGTTCGCCGCGGCAACGGCGCACAGTGTAACTTCCACTTTACGTCTCGCCGATGACGAGCTTAAGGTGAAGGCTACGCTCAAACTTGCTGGGCCGAACTGCGTGCACCAGGAAGGCGTCTTCGTCGTTTCCAATGTTCCGAGATTCGTGGAAAATTTGCTGGTATTGCGGCTTGAGTGCGCCTTTGGTGTTTGCCGAAATGGCCCTCTTCAACGCCTTGATCGTGATGTTAAACGGCACTTCCATCGGAGAGTTGGAAATAAATTTCCCATCGTCACTCGTCACTTCGAGCACGAGGTCGATCGGGGGCTTACGCTCCCAGTGCTGCGGTTCATGGCGCGGAGCCTTTTTGGACTTGCCATCATGCCTGGGCGGACGACCGCGTTTCTTCATCGCGTTACCGTTCGCCTTAGATGCGGCTTTCGCGGCGTAAGATGCGCCGCTCGGCTCCTCCGCGCCGTTCACTCGCAGCCCCACGCGACCGGGCGCGATCTTCACAAAGGCTGGATCCTGGCTCACGCACACATTGATCGTCGTCTTCGGCTGCTTACACGTCGTCCAGTCTCGGAGACCGAGTTTTTGTGATTCATCCACTATCTCTTGAAGCGACATGCCCTGCGGTCCGCTATTCTTCAGCACTTGAAATGCCACCGCCTTTGTCGTCTTTCCAGTGAATCTGGCTTCCAAATCTTCCATCGTCTCGGACTCGTCGTACACTTTAGTCATCTTGGGCTTACTCACCTTCACGTCAGATTTGCTCGATGACTTCGCGCTCTTCTTCGCACCCGCCTTCTCCGGAGGTTTGAGCCACGTCAGCTCGCCCTCCGACAAATCAACCTCCGTAACGCCATCGCTCCCGCGCGGGGCGTTGTCCCATCGCACCGTGTGGTGTCTAGAGTCCGCATCGTACCTCTGCACGATCCCCTTGAACTCCTTTTGCATCGCCGGCCAGTAAAGACTGAGGTACCATCCGACGGATTCCAGCGGAGACGCCGGCGCTAGAGCGACGCGAAACGTACCGCGACCGTCAGTCATCGAGCCACGCGCATCTCCCTCGTTCGCGACGAACGACGACGAACAAACACATCATTCACGCATCACCAACGCCACAACGATCCGTCCACCACGGCGCGCGTCCACGAATCCATCGACGCGCCGCCGTCGAATTCAAACGCCCGCGCGCGCGCCGAAATCATTCGCAACGTCCACCGCGATCACATCCACCCCGAGCGCCCCACCCCACGCCTGTACGCGCCACCACCCCTTCACCTCGTTCGCCCGCCCGCGTCGCGCGCGATCTCGCACGCACCGAGCGTCATCGCCCACGATGAATGAATTCGACCGTTCGGAATCAATCCCCCCTCGCCGCGCCGTACGCGTTCGCCGCGCCGTGCGCGCCGCGCGCGTGGACGTCGAAAACGCGCGCGCGCGAGACGACGCCTCCGCGACGACGACGGCGGCGTCGATCGGAGACGCGAATCGGGCGACGCGCGGTGCGGACGCGTGGAATTATGGGCACGCCCTCGATCGCCTCGCGGTGGGTTCTGGCGCCGTCGGACCCCATGTGCGACGCCGACGCGTTGGTTTTTATGCTTCGTTCTCTACGGCGCGACGTCACGTGTTCAGAGGTACTCGAGGACGATGTGTGCGACATGTCGATGGTTCGGTAGGGTTTACATGGGTGCACGCGTGCTCGTTTTATGCTTCGTCCTCGACGGGGCGACGTCACGTATCATGGGGCGTTCGTGGACGATGTGTGCGACGGTGTCGATGTCTCGCTAGGGTTTATAAGGGTTCACGCGTGCTCGTTTTATGCTTCGTCCTCGACGGGGCGACGTCACGTGTTCAGAGGTACTCGAGGACGATGTGTGCGACATGTCGATGGTTCGGTAGGGTTTACATGGGTGCACGCGTGCTCGTTTTATGCTTCGTCCTCGACGGGGCGACGTCACGTATCATGGGGCGTTCGTGGACGATGTGTGCGACGGTGTCGATGTCTCGCTAGGGTTTATAAGGGTTCACGCGTGCTCGTTTTATGCTTCGTCCTCGACGGGGCGACGTCACGTGTTATGGGGCGTTCGTGGACGATGTGTGCGACGGTGTCGATGTCTCGCTAGGGTTTACATGGCGTCCACGGCGCGTCGCGCGGTGACGATTGACGATTGATGCTTGCCGACGAACGATGACCCATCGCCACGGGCGCCGGGCCCTCGGTGCCGCGCGCGCGTCGTCGGCGCGCGTCGAGCGCGGGCGCGCGCGATGTTCGCCCGCGCGCGCGGTCGCGCTTTGTCCGAGATGGTGACGTCGACGTCGAGGCGGGCGACGCGATGGGCGCGCGCGGGCGGCGTCGCGTCGGCGTCGACGACGGTGGACGGCACCGTGGACGCGACGGCGCGAGCGCCGAACGCGGCGTCGCCGCGTGATGTTCTCGTAACGTCGTTCGCGGTGGACGCGTCGACGGCGCGGAGGGCGATGGCGCGGTGGCTGGGCGCGTCGGCGTCGCGGCCGCGAAACGTGCGAGGCGTCGACGGGTCGCGCGACGCGACGTACAGAGCGGCGTACGCGCCGTATTGGGTGTTCGACGTCTCCGCTGAGGTTGATGCGGTGGGCTCGGTGTGTGTAGAGGGGAATTGGGTGCGGAGCGGGACGGGGGCGAGGGTGGAGCGGTTCGGCGTCGCGCACGAGGCGAGTCAGATTTGCGCGAGTTTCGCTCGTCGGCGGGACCTCGTGGACGTCTTGAGACCCGGGGCGAGCGTGAACTTGGACGAGGGGATGTCTTATGAGACGTTTCGGGATCGAGTGCCGACCGGAGTTGAGATTGAGCCGTTTGAGATGCACAGAAGCATGGCGTTGTCGTTGGCTACCGGTCGAATGCGAGACCACGTGCGAGAGGCGGCGAAGAAGACGTTGACAGAGAAGCATCCCGGATCGACCGCGGCGACGGACGTCGTCGTCGATTTCGCGACGTTGAATAGGAAACTTTACGCGGTGTATCACCCGGTATGGTACGTCAGCTTTGCGCACGGATCGGTTGTCGACGACGAGACGAATAAAATTATTTGTCAGCCGCGCGAAGCAATCGTGTGCGGCGTCACGGGCGTTGTGGTGAGTGAAGATTTGATATGCGATAACAAGGCGCGGGCACTCGCTTTCGGTGCGTTTGCGATTCCGGCCGCCTGTGCGGCGTACTTGATGCCCGATAGTGCGTTCATCATTCTCGCCCAGGGCGCCGTGGCGTCCGCTGTCGCTGTCTCGGGCGCCGGCGTCGTCGTGCGACAGGTGCCAAAGTTGCGACAGGACGAGGTGGACAGCGAACGCATCCGAGACGAAGACCGAGCGTGCTCTCGAGCGAATAGAGCGTCTGGTGGCGCTGGTTGGATGGATGAGAGCGTGCAGCGAAGCAGAGACGACGCTGAGTGGAGACGATGGAAGGAGACGGACAAGGCGCAATGGATCGGAGAAAAGCGCCGAGCGTGGGCGTACAACATCCTCGAAGGACAGGTTTTCCGATTCCGCGAGCGACAAGAGTTGAGACACGAGATGGAAGAACGCGCAGCGCGCGAAGATGACGCTGCGAGACGTGCGGCCGAGAAGAGGCGCCGATACGGGGACATTGACGAAGACGAGGACGCGCATAGAGCGCCCTCTGGTCGACATCCGGGCTTCTCTCGCGACGTCCACGGCTTTTACAAGATTCTGCGTCTCGACGGTCGACTCGGACTCGCTACGGAGTTAGAGATCAAGGCTGCTTTCCGTACGGTCGCACTGGAGACGCACCCAGATAAGGTTGATGGCGACGAACGCGCCAAGCGCCGCGCCGCCGAGCGCTTCCATCTCGCCCAAAAGGCGTACGCCACGCTCGGGAACAAGAACACTCGATCGGCGTACGACCGCAAGTGACCGAAACGCCCGACGAATTAAATTGTAAATAGAGTAGCCTAGCACTTATGTAATCAGACCGGAGACGCATCGCATCGTCCCAAAGCTCGTCACTCGCCGACTCGCGCGCGCACCGCGATGTCGGCGCGCGCGCACACCCCCGCCCTCGCGCGCGCACGAACGCGTGCGCGCGCGAGCACGTCCGCCAGGGCGACCTCCAAGGGTCCGTCCAGGGATCTTCGAACCGTGCGGGCGGGCCCGGAGACGGCGACACCGACGCGAAAACAAACTTTTCTGGATGACTTTGCGATTTCACTCTTCGCCGCCGCGCTCGCACGAGAGACGCGAACGGACGTCGGCGGTGATTTTAACGGTGTGCGAGAGGCGTGTTTGGACCTCGTGCGCACGTCAACGTCGGCGCGTGAGACGCGTGCGCGGGCGATGCGAATCTTGAAAACGCTCGCGCCGAAGTGGGCGTTCGGCGCGTTTGCGGCGATTTTGCGGTTGTTTCCGGATTGGTTCAAAGCGCGGCACGCGGCGGCGGTGACGCCAGTGTTGATGGGATGGTTGGTGGGTGACGCCGAGGTGAACGACGGAGGGGAGGGCGTGACGTACGAGGATGGGGAGAAGGCTCCGACGAGCGCGTGGGCGGCGCTCGATCCGAACGGCGAACGCGCGCCGGCCGGGTACAAACAAGGGGTTTTGTTGAAGAGGTGTCGCGTGTTGGAGGAGACTGGGTGCGCGGCTGTGTGCGCCAATGTGTGCAAACATCCAACGCAGAAGTTTTTCACGGAGGACATCGGTCTAGCGATGACGATGACACCCAATTACGAGACGTACGAGTGTCAGTTTACGTACGGAGCGAAGCCGAAGGAGGTGGGGGAGGACGAGGCGTTTAAGACGCCGTGTTTCCGGCAGTGCACCGCGAGTACGACGATGAAGGAGGCGCAGTGTGGAAACTGTTTGGACCCCGACGAGGCGCCGGAGTCGGGGACTGATTAATTGTTTACCTGTAGGAATTTTTAACGCAGCCACAGCAAATGTTCACATTCACGATGAGAGTCTTTTACACAACGAGGTTCAGGCCACGTCTCACATCGACACTCGCCGCTCGAACGATGATAACCCTTGCCATCGTCTTTCTAACTCTCAACGCTCTCGGCGTCACCGCGGTCTCGCGCGATTTTTCAGCCGTGGTTCACTCGCAGACTCCAGTGCGAGCGCTCGTCTCAGACGCGTACGACGGTGCAACTCCACGACCATTACTGGTATATCTACACGGGTTCTGCGCTTCGGATGACGCGCAACAAGCATTGGAATTGACCAGTATGCGCCGTGTTCCTGCTGTTCGAAACCGTCTCGGCGTCGATAGACGCCGTCAGCAAGTTCTCGTGCAAACAGGACTTCGCGAGGCGGCGCTCGCGGAGGACTGGATATACGTGGCACCGCAGGCGCCTAGAACGACGCGCGAGTGTGTCTTGTGCAACATGCCGGAACGTTCACCGAACTCTCAGGACCGTCTGTTCGCCAGTTGGATCACGGGCATCATGGCGCGAGAAACGCCAGAGTTCGCGTGCCGCGCCTGGGATGGCTCTGACGCCGTCGCGTTCCCGGAATCTGGGGCCACCGACGATAACGACGTACACTACATTGAAGAGATTATCGAGGCGACGAAGAAGCAATTCAACGTCGATTCAGATCGCATTTATATCGCTGGCATTGCCACTGGAGGTTTCATGGCGAATCGTATGGCGTGCGAACGTCCGGGCGCGTTCCGTGGCGTCGCTACCTTTTCTGCAGGAACTTTCAAGAACGCATCGCGATGTACGCCGGACGACAAGACGTCGGTGCTGTTGATTCATGGCACGGATGATCTCACGGTGCCGATCGACGGTGGCGTGAACTCACGTGGTGTGGCGTTTCCGTCCTCTGATGAGTCGTTTGAGATCCTCGGTGACGCCATGGGGTGCTCGAACGTCATCTCTCAGGAACGATCCACGCTGCCCGTGGATGGAGGAAATTCTCAGCCGGACGTTGACGTACGAAAGCGGAAATTCCAAAAATGCGCCGAAGACGTCAAGGTCGAGCAATGGACTCTGAAAGGCGTCGACCACTTCCTTGAGCGCCCAACAAGCGAGGCGATGTTCAAGGACGCGGTGGCGTGGCTCAAAGATTTACAATAAGGCCTGCGAGAATTGTTTACAACAGCCAGAGATCTTTCTCGCGAACGGGCCGGTCCGTCTACAACGCGCGAGGAACGATCGGTTTTGAATCGGCCCACGCCGACTCTTCGTCGTTGTCGTCGTCTTGCCCTTTTCTATAACGACGCACATCGATTCTGATCTCCTTGACCATTCTCGTGTCCGCTTCGGTAACCGTTAAAATAATCATGCGCTGCGTATGCTCGCCGTCAATCTCGAGACCGTCCGTCTCGTCGTCGCTCTCTTCGTCGTCACTCGCATCCTCATCTTCGATGAAATCGTACACCCTCGTGATCGTCGCGCCTTGTTCTGGAATGGAGCCGAATAAATCGCACACGAAACCGCCGACGGTTTCATACAAAGGTGACTCGGGAATTTCCAGCGAGAGCTCCTCCGCAAGTTTCCACAGAGGTACGCTCGTGTCAACAAGGTACTCGCCGGGACGGACCACCGTGATAAGCGGCTCCTCGTCCCGGACCTCTTCCTTCTCGTCCGATTTGGTGTTATCCTCTTCGTCATAAATCTCACCGACGATTTCTTCCACGCAGTCCTCGAGCGTGGCGATCCCAACGACGCCGCCGAATTCGTTCACCACGACGCACATGTGCGTCTTTCGGAACATGAGCTCGCGTAGAAGTTTACTCACTGACATGCTCTCCGGGACGAAGTATGGATCGTCAACCATCACCTGCGAAACAATGATCTCCTCGAGCGGTTTGTGACGCTCCGGATCGTTGATGCGCTCGATGGCGATTTGCATGATTCGATTCGCCCGAATCATGCCCACGATGTTGTCCACGCGGTCGTCGTATACGGGCATGCGTGAATACTTGTGAACGAGCCACTGCTGTCGGCACTCAGACAGAGTGGCGTTCACGGACACGCCCCATACCTGCACGAGCGGCGTCATGACGTCTCGCACCACCGTCTCCTCGAGATCGAGCACGTTTTGAATCATGTTCTTCTCCGAGCTCGCCACCTCACCACTCTTCGTCGCGCCGGCGAGAACCAGTTTCAACTCCTCTTCACTCACGAATGGCTCTGCCGAGGTCTCCACGCCGAACAGGGAGAACCCAGCGTTTACGATCCACTGAAATATTCGTCCGACCGGGTAGACGATGAGCGAGAGCCAGTACACCGGCGTCGCAATGACCTTGGCCGTCGCCACCGCGTGCTGAACCGCGACGCTCTTTGGCGCTATTTCCGTGAACAGAAGCGTCACGATGGTTAAACCAACCGTCACCGCCGTCGTCGCGTTATCGCCGTACACTACCAACGCCGCCTCGGTCACGAGCGCGGTGGCCAAAATGTCACAGAACGTCGTTCCGATCAAAATCGTCGTCAAAAATCGACTCACATCCTTGCGTAGAATCTGAAACACCCCGCCCGACGACTCCTCCTGATCCGCCAACTCCCGAATCTTCCACGGATACAGCGTCGTGATCGACGTCTCCGCCATGGAAAAGAACGCCGAAGCGACTAAGAGTCCCATCGCGGTGAGCAACATTGGCAAAACCTGTTCCAGCGCGCTCGCGTTCGGCACGAGCGTCGCCAAACCCTTCCCCGTCGCGCCCGCGCGGCTCGCGAACGTCACCGCCGCCATCGCGCTCGCCACGAGCACCCCAGCCAACCGTCCGAGACGCGCCAATCGTCGTCCACGAGCTCGTCGTATCAGCGCCTGCACCGTCGTCGGCGACGTCGCACCATCGTCGCGCGTCGAGCCGTCCCTCCGTTCGCCCGTCGCCCGCGTCGCCGCCGTCTTCGTCCCGCGTCGCCCTCGCACGCCGTCCCGCGGCGCCCGCTCGCGCGTCAACGCGCCCGCACAAACGGTCGTCGTCGCCGTGACCTCGAGCGCGGCCCACGCGCTCGGGCGCAAGCGTTGGACGCGCGAGAAGGCGTTGACGTCGACGTTTTGACCAAACTGTCGACGCGTCCCGTGGTCCCTCGCGCGCGTCGTGCGGCTCGCGGCGACGCGCGCGGGCGTCGCGCGCGCGGCGCGCATCCTTCGCGCGAAGAACGGGCGCGAGGGTGATTCGCGCGCGCGCGTGTGTGGGACGGCATGCGCGTCGGACGAATTGAGGGTTAGGCGCGCGGCGGATCGAGCGGAGCGGCGAACGGTTACACGCGAAAGAAGTCAACGCAGATCTACGGCGCTTTCGGCTCGGCGGAGTAGTCGATGGATTCGCCGTGACGAGCGGCTTTTCGCGCCTCTCGTCTGGCGTGAACTTCCTCGGAGATCTCGTTGAGCGCGCGCAGAGCGGCGTCGTAACGCGCCTTGGCTTGGCGCACGGCGAGCTTGAGTTCGCTCACGCGATCGTCCGCGTCGGCGCACTCGCGCTCCCCGGTGGCCTTGGCGTTGAAGAAGGGTAACGCTCGCTTCACCGCGGTGTGGCGGTCGCGCTCGAGTCCGGCGGCCTCGGCGGTGGCCTCGACGGCTCTTCGCGTGTTGCGCTCGTGCACCTCCGTCGCGCGCGTCTTCACCGCGGCGGTATCCGCCACCTCTCGCATCGCCTCCGCGCACGCCTCCATGAGCTCGACGTTAAATTTCCCACTACTCGCCATGAGTTCGACCTCGAGCTCATCGTTCCTCCGTTTTGCGCGCTCGTGGGCGTCGTGCGCCGCCTCGTACGCGCGCAACGCCTCGATGCTTCGCACCTGATACAACTGCGCCAACGCGCGCTTGTGAAACACCGGAACCGCCGTTCGCACCGAACTCGACAACTTTTTCGACACCGCATCTAACCTCTCCTTCGCCGTCTCCCGCGCCCGCGTTCGCTCCCATCTCGCTCTCTGTAGCTCGTTCTCCATCGCGTTACACTCTGTCATCGACTCGTTCAATTCATTCAGCGCATCGCCCACTCTCGGATCCACTTCCTCCTCTTCCTCCAAATCCGTGTCCGCCGCGTACAAAGAATCACCCACCCCACCCACATCCTCCTCCAGCTCCGCCGTTAACGCTCCCGCGTTGCTATCGCTATCCATCGTCTCTCCGTCGCGGAAATTCACCCGCATGAACGCCTCCACCGTCATCTCCACCGCCGCGTCCGCGTCCAACGCTTCGAGCGCGTGCGCGATCGACGACGTCGTTCGTTCGTGTCCAAACGCCCCCACCCTCCCGTCCGCCGTCGCGTCCATCGTCGTCGTCGTCCGGCCCACGGGCGATCGCTCGACGCTTTCATCATTTCGTCCCACCGCATCCCTCCGCATTTCATCCTCGGACGTCCGCGACGCCGCCGCGCCGCCCCCGACGACGCCCATCGACGTCCCCGACGCACTCGGGTCCACCCCGAGCGCGCCCGCGTCCATGGCGCGCGCGAGTGTGTCGTTCATCGCGCGATGTATGCCGCACACCGTGACGCCCCATCGCGCATGATTCGCGCCTCGTGCGCGCGCGCGCGCGTCGTTCGCGCCGAGACGCGCGTCGGTCGTCGACGGGACGTATCGCGCGCGCGCGCGCGGGCGCGCGGGCGTCGCGTCGCCGTGGGCGCGACGGAGCGGGCGGATGATGACGCGAGAGGGATGCGAACCGTCGACGCGCTGGACGCCATCCTCGGTGCGTCGACGCGGGACGACGACGACGCGGTCGATGACGTCGTCGAGAACGACGCGGTGGTGGCCGAGACCGCGAACGAGGGTCGCGCGGGGGGGCGCGGGGTGGAGACAGGGACCGAGGCGGCGGCGGCGGGGCGGGCGGCGGCGGCGGAGAGAGAGAGGTCGAACGACGACGACGACGCGACGTCGACGGAGGAGCGCGATGAGAAGAAGATGTTCCGTGAGTTTTTGTCTCTGCTCGTCGCGGTGGGAGGGGTGAAGGGGACGCTGGCGGTGGTCATCGGGGGGCTGGCGTCGTACAGCGCGTTCGGCGACCTGGGCGGGGCGGAGGGCGCGTGGCCGAGCGACGGCGGCGTGGATTTGACGACGACGGCGGCGATCGGACTCGCCCTGGCGGCGCCGACGGTGTGCTTAGACGCGTTGGTGATGGGTATAGATTGGACGTCGAAGGCGGAGGCGGCGAACTCGAGAGAGGACGACGGCTTGGGACGCGGGTTCATGGGTGATTTCTTCGAGCCGCTTTCGAGGTATCAGCAAGAGGAGACGCTGTCGAATCCGTGTAAATCCATGCCGGCGTGGATGGACTTATCGGTCGCATTCACTGCGCGCGTTGCGGACGAGATGCTCGAGCGCGGGGTGGTTCTCGGCCTTTCGGCGAAGTGGCTCGCGGATCGAGGCGTGGAGTACGGATTCGAGCCGTACGACGTCGAAGCACCAGCCAAGGCATTGGCGTGTGTGCTCGTGTACCTAGTGCTCGAGGCGCGCGTTCGTAGGGTGCAAAAGCAGTCTCGCGTGCAAGCGTTCCGCGTCGAGCGAAATCCGGTGACAGGGAAGCAAAAGTTGGTGCCGGTGAGCGAGGACGAGTTGAGAGGCGGCGCCAAGGATGGTCCGCTCGCCGGCGTGAAGAGCGTCTTCTCGAAGAAGAAGGAGCCGTCATCAAATGTGAGCGAGTCGAAGAAATCGCCGAAACCACCGACTAAGGCGGAGACGCAAGCGTTCGAGAACATTCTTCGCGGTAAGGGCGTGAAGGACTTCCTCGAAGGTTCGCGCAGTCGACTGTTCTTCGTCTCGCAGTCGCTCGCTTTTGTCTCCACCGGAAGCATCTTCGCCCCGATCGTCGGCGGCTATCTCGCGGATTCCCTGTACATTTTGTGGCAACGCAACGCCATGACGCGTTTCATTTCAAGCGCACTCGACGCCGCGGCGCCGCCACGCTCCGAGGGTCCGCCAAAGGCTGACGTGGTTCGCAAAGCCCAGAAAGCCGCGCTCGCGAAGACGCTGAAACGCAAAAAGGAAAAGATGGGACGAGATCTCGTGAACGCCATGAAGAACGACCCATCAATCTCACGAGACATCAACGAGATGTTCACGGACGTCGTGCGCAAGACGAAGAGCGTGAAGGACATGGAAGAAGCATCCGCCATCGACGACGTCTTGGCGTACATCGCCAAATCCGCCGACGTAAACGAACCCGGGTACGCCGATAAAATGCGAGACGCCCTCGTCGCGCGCGCGAAAGAACTCGATAGCATCGCGAACGACGTCGACGTCGATACCGATACCGACGCCGAACTCGACGACGCTCCCGAACAATCGATGTAATCGACGCGCGTCGCTCGCCGTCTTCCCCGCCCTTTCTTCCCGGGAAACTTCGAGAACTTTCGATTGTTAAAAATCTCACATCGTCACATCGCACCGCACCGACGTCACCGCGCGAGACACCGCGCGCGCATCGACGCACCGAACGCGAGAACACGCGCACGCCATGACCGAGGTCGAACACGCGCCCGTGGACGTGAGCCCGACGCAAGACGGCGGCGTCTTGAAGACGATAATCACTCCAGCCGCGGACGACGCTCGAACGCCCGAGACGGGCGACGAGGTCCGCGTGCACTACACCGGAACCCTGCTCGACGGCACGAAGTTCGACAGCTCTCGTGACCGCGACGATGCGTTCACGTTCACGCTCGGAAAGCATCAAGTGATCAACGCCTGGGACGTCGGCGTGGCGACGATGAAGATTGGCGAACGGGCGAAATTTGAGTGTCGGGCGGATTACGCGTACGGTGATCGAGGCTCGCCGCCGACGATCCCAGCGAACGCGACGTTGGTGTTCGATGTTGAATTGTTGTCGTTTGATTCCCATCGAGATTTGTGTAAGGATGGTGGGGTGATGAAGGAGGACGTGACGACGGCGACCGGGTTCGCCACGCCGAAGGGACGGGACGAGGTGACGGTGACGTACGACGTGAAGACGCGCGATGGAGAGAGTGAGATCGCGGCTGAGCAGAGCATGACGTGCGGTATCGATCAGTTGCCGTGTAAGGGGATGCAGGTGGCGGTAAAGAAGATGAAGGCTGGGGAAAAAGTTCGATTGACCATGACGTCTGAGTACGCCGCCGGTTTGCCGGGCGCGGCGTCCGCGGACGGCGCCGTGGTGACTTTTTCCCTCGACGTGATTCATACCGTCGAGGACGTCACCGGCGTCGATGGCGCGGTGAAAAAGATTTTGGTCGACGGCGAGGGATACGAGAAGCCGAACGACGGGGCGCAGTGCGAGATCGAATACGAGAAACGCGCGTCGAAGGGCGGCGAGGTTGAGGAGACCAAATCCCTCCAAGTCGTCATCGGCGACGAGCACATTTCGGACGAACTCGAGAGTGCGATCATGATGATGAAGCTCAAAGAGAAGGCCCTCGTCACCATGGCCGACGGTACGGAGTACACGGTGACGCTGGCTAAGATGGAACGCGCCAAGGAACAGTATGCGATGAACGCCGCCGAAAAGCTTGAAGCCGCGGAGAAGTACAAGGCTAGCGGTAACGACGCGTACAAGAACAGCAAGTTCGCTCGCGCGACGAAGAAATACGCCGCCGCGCTCAAGTTCGTCGAGTACGACACGAACTTTTCCGACGAGGAGAAGCAAGTGAGCAAAAAGCTCAAGCTGAGCCTCAACTTGAACTCAGCCGCCGTTGCAATCAAGACCAAGTCCTGGTCGAGCGCTCGCAAGTCCAGCGAGAAGGCGCTCGAGCTTGAATCGGGTAATGAGAAGGCGCTCTATAGACTCGCCCAGGCGTCGATGGAGTTGGACGAGTACGATGAGTCTCGTCGTTGCTTGAAGAAAATTTTGGAGGTGGACGAAGCTCACGCCGAGGCGCAGCGCATGATGAATCGTCTCAAGGCTCTGGAAGCTCGTCAAGCCAAGAAGGATGCCAGAATCTTCGGTGGTATGTTCAACAAGATGGATCTGTACGACGACGTAAAGGTTGATGCGAAGACGGAGGCCGAAAAGGAGGAGACGTTCGTCACGGAGATGGAGGAGCAGGCGAAAACGGAAGCTCCGCCGATGGACCAGCCGCTGGCTCCGGACGCGGGCGAGCCGATGTCGTTGCAGCACGCTTAACGCGCTGATTTTAATCCACATTAAATCAATCGTTCATTACACACGCGAACATGCGCTAGTTGACCCCGAACACGCTGGCGAGATTTTCTATCGGTCCTTGGCGAGTGACGATGGCTTGAATTGCGCATCCAAGCGCGGCTATCATCGCAAGTCGGCAGTGCTTGATCTCCATCACTTTTTGCTTTTCAAACTCCTCCGCGTCGTCTGAGAATTTGAAGGGGTCGAAAGGCGCTCCGCCCGGATAGTCTTTATCCCCAGGCAGATACACGCCGACGGGCTCGAGGGAGTTTATGCCGACGTATCTCGCGTACTCCGGACCACCCATCAATACCAACTGACAAGCGGCAATGACGGCGATCCCAGAACCACCCGCGATGTGAAATCCACTGAAACCGAGATAATCCAGCGCGATGTCGCTGTTCATCTTCGCCGCGCCGACCTTCCACCACACGGGCTCGCCGAGGTTGGCGACGCCGAACCGATCGAGCGTCTCAGGGACCGCCGCGCCGACGACACCCAACATCGCCCAACGCCCGTGTAAGAGCTCTAATTCTCTGTATCGTTCCAAGTCCTCGCTCTTCGCCGCCAGATTCAACGGATCGAATCCCACGTCGCCGCATAGCGTCCCGTCCAAATGCGCAGGATACTCGTACTCCAAATCCCCCAAAAATTTCACCCTATTGGCGCCGTAGAACGCGCTTCGCCCTCGCGCTTCCGCGCGCTCCATCTCTTTTCTAGCCTTCTCCGCGTCTAGCGCCGGCCGCTCGCGATCGATCCGCGCCATCAACTCGGCGCCGAAATCCGTCTTTGATATCGCCGTGAGCGCGACGATCGGCGCCGCGCTCAGCAAAAAGCTCGCGTTCTCCCCCAAAGCTCGCACCAACCCCACCCCACCCGCGACGCCAAACGTGACGTAGAACAGCGGTGAGCTAATCACGTCGCCCACGGCGCTGTTCACGCTCGGCACGGCGTCCTTTGATGCATCTCGCGATGGATTATCCACGAGCTCTTCGATGGACGACCCTTCGTCTCGAGACGGCGTCGCGCGTCGCGTTCGTCGAACGCGTCGCGACGCATCACGCGTTCGAGCGCCGGCGTCTCGACGGGCGTGGACGAGGCGCGATGACGCGCGCGCGATGGGCATGACGCGCGGAGAGTCGCCGAGTGACGCGTTCGCCGGTACCCGGAAATGTTCATACACAAGGCGCTCACGAGCGACGACGACGCGCGCGCGACGTCGTCGTTCGCGAAATCTAAGCTACGCGCGTCCTCGACGCGCGCGGTCGTCACCGCGTCTCTCGTCCCGCGTCGCCGTGCGGCGCGTCGTCCGTCGCGCTCGTCGCCTCTGAATCAAACTCTCTCTCGCGCGCTCCCTCCTCCGCGCCCTCCCCCGCGGTGCGCACGGTGGATACACTACTCGTCGACTGCGACGTCGCGCTCGCGATCCACGCCCACGCGCCCTCCACCGCGCGTTCCGTCGCCTCTCGCGCGCTCACCGCGGCGTCCCGCACCCCTCGCGCGTTATTCGCGAACGAGTTCAACCACTTCGGCGGTCCCTCGCACCCCAGCGCCTCGCACAGCGCCTCACAAAAGTGATTACAATTCCTTCCGAGCGCATCGTACGAGGGTCCGTCCCACGCCGCCTTTAACGCCGCCACCGCCGCGCTCACGCGCGCCGGGCTCAGCGACGTCACCCCCAGCGCCACGCTCTCCCTGTACGCGTACATCGGGTTCTTTTTCGGTTGACACCTGTACACCCCCGTCCCTCGGTCGATGTATCCGAACGACCACTCGTCGCCGTAGACCTCGACGCCGCCGTGGAAGATGCCACCCAGACGCAAGCCGTCCCGCGTGAGCGCGTTCAACGACGCCACCGCGCTCGTCACCCCCTCGTTTCCCGGGTGCTTGATGTCGTACACGGAGAGCGTGACGAGCGCCATCGACGCGCGCGCGCGCGCGGCGTCGCGGCGTCGCGGCGGGCGATGGCGACCTCGCGCGCGGGCGGCGCCGCGTGTGTTCGTCACACGTCCGAGCCATGACTGTTTGCCCACACAAAACGACGCGACGCCAAACCCTCACGACCGAGGTCGACGCGCATTCGCCGACGCCTCGACCACCTTGCGCGATGCGTCTCGCCCGCGAGCTCGCGCGCGCGCGCCCGCGGTGCCCTCGCGCGTGCGCCAGGGTGCCCCGCGTCGCCCGCGCGCGCGCGGCGTCGACGGACGGGTTCGTCGGACGTCTCGGTGGAAATTGTGCGCTCCACGCACCGTGCGCTCGACAAACGTCGAAAAAGTCCGTGTTCTCCACCGCGGTGCGAGCGCGGACGACGGCGCGCGACGACGCGAGCGAGGCGAAGGGGCGTGGGAAGATTGGTGGGAAAAAACAAGGGAATGGGGTGACGTCGTCGCCGGAAGAGGTGAAGGCGCTGCGGATGGGAAAGTTGGACCAGTTGACGGCGCTGGGCCAACGGGGGTTCGATTATCGGTTCGATCGCACGAAGTACTGCGATGCGCTTCAGAGAGAACACGAGAGGCTGGAGAACGGCGTGGAGGTCGAGGGGAGCTCGGAGGCGGTGTGCGGTCGGGTGATGGCGAAGCGGTCGTTCGGGAAGTTGGCGTTTTTGTCGTTGGTGGACGAGCGCGGAAGCGTGCAACTGTTTTGCGATAAGAAGCGATTAGATGAGACGAGTCCGGGGGCGTTCGAGATGATCACTGAGTTGGTGGACGTCGGTGACATCATCGGTGTGCACGGGAGCGTGAAGAGGAGTGATAAGGGGGAGCTATCCATCGTCCCGACCAAGGTGCAAATGCTCACCAAGGCGTTGTTGCCGCTTCCTGATAAGTGGCACGGCTTACAGGACGTTGAGAAGCGGTATCGACAGCGATACGTCGATCTGATTGTTTCCCCGGACGTGCGAAGCACGTTCAAGGCTCGGTCCAACATCATCTCCACCATCCGTCGCATGCTCGACGACCAAGGATTTATGGAGTTTGAGACGCCGGTGTTACACGACTCGGCAGGCGGCGCCGACGCGAAGCCGTTCAACACGTTCCACAACGCGCTGGGGATGCAATTGACGCTTCGCATCGCCACCGAGCTCCACCTCAAGCGCCTCGTCGTCGGTGGGTTCGAACGCGTGTACGAGATTGGTCGCATTTTCCGCAACGAAGGACTCTCCACCAGGCATAACCCAGAGTTCACGTCCATCGAGGTGTACCAGGCGTACGCCGACGTCACTGATATGCTCGAACTCACTGAAGAGATGATTTGTCAGTGCGCCATGAAAGCGTGCGGGACGCTGACGATTCCGTACGGCGATCATACGATTGACTTGAGCAAGCGCCCGTGGCGACGCGCGCCGATGAACGACTTGGTGAAGGAGGCGACCGGAGTGGACGTCATGTCGTTCGGCGACGACCTCGACGGTGCCAAGGCAGCTGCGATCCCAGCGCTCAAGGCACACTCCAAGAAGGCGGGCGAAGGGATTAAGGGCGTGAAGACGGCAGTGAGTGTCGGTCACGTGCTCAACGAAATGTTTGAAGCCACTTGCGAGAGCGGCTTGATTCAACCAACCTTCGTGCTCGACCATCCGGTGGAGATCTCGCCCTTGGCGAAGCCCCATCGGGATAAACCGGGTGTGACGGAGCGGTTCGAGCTCTTCGTCGTCGGTCGCGAACTCGCAAACTCGTTCAGCGAGCTCACCGATCCGATCGATCAGCGCGGACGTCTCGAGAAGCAAATCGAATCCCATGCCAAGACATCCGCCGCCCAGCGCGAGGCCGCCGCGGGCGACAAGGACGTGCTCAAGGAGCTGGACGACGAATCGTACGACGTTGAGCTGGACGAGGACTTCCTAACCGCGTTAGAGTACGGCATGCCACCGACTGCCGGCATGGGTCTCGGTATCGATCGTCTCGTCATGCTCCTCACCAACTCGCCGTCGATTCGCGACGTCATCGCATTCCCACTGCTGAAGAAGCAAGATTCATGAGCGCGTCGCTAGTTAATTATTTTGTCGCTAAACTGTACACTCACTACAAAGTCGTCATCAGGACGCCAACAAAGCGTCCACCGCTCGCCGCAACGCGTCGCTGTCGATCCGTTCCCCGACGTCCGCGAACGCCCCACTCGCCGCCCGCGCGTACGCCTCCGCGATCGCATCAAATGTCTCGACCGCATCCTCCACCCTCACGTCTCCCTCGTACTCCAAAGCGATTTTCGTCCCCGTGGCGTTCGCGTACCCGAGCGTCGTCGTCTCGTGCGTCTTATGACACTCTCCCAAGTACCTCGTCGTCGACGCGCCTCCCGATCCGCAGCCGCGCGCGACGGCGGCGTCGATCGCGTCTAAAGCCGCGTGTGCGCGCCGCAGCGTGGCCCTGTGCGTCGTCAATGCGCGTCGGCGTCAGTTGTCAAAGATTCTTCCAGCGAGCACATCGCGCACAAAATCACTCGCGCGTCGTGCGCACCCGTCGTCTTCCACCACGGACGATCCCGATCGACGCATAAACTTGAGTGTGTTCTCACGATTCGCCACGGCCACGAACGTCGGCCTGGCGCCCATGGTACCGCGTCGTTTTCTGTCGAATGTTCACGAGGCACTCATTCAACTCCATCGTCACCGCGCGGCGCGCCCGAGACGCGCTCGATGCCGGACGAAGACGCCGCGTCGGTGTCCTCCGACGACCGCCCGCGCACGGCGAACGCGAAATCGTTCTGGGACGACGCGTTCGGGCGCGCGGAGCAGACGAACAGACGAATTCTAAATAATCCACGCAACCGCGATGACGGTGGGCGCGAGACGCTCTTGGCGTTACGCGGACGCGGACGCGATCGAGAGCGCTCCGAGAGCGCCGATGCGTCGAGCGATGACGACGACGGGCGCTGGGGGGGGGATGGCGTCGGAGAAGGTGATGATTTTGAGACGCGCGGCGAATCGGGCGACGACGGCGCGCGGAGGCGGTTGGCGATACGACAACCGCACGCGCAGCGATTGCAAGTCGACTCGCGATCGCCCGAACCGCGCGTTGATGCGTGGTTGGAGCAGACGATGCGGGCAAACATGCGAACGGTCGTGCCTGCGGGATCGGAGAGCGCGTCGGTGAGCCCGACGTCGCCGCCGACGAGCGCGATGAGTCGGTTGCGCGCGAGAGCGTACGCGAGGAGTCATGGGAGTCCGAGAGATGAGAACGAGGCCATGCCGGTGATCGTCAGGGTCGATCGAAGAATTCGAGGGTATCACGAGACCGCGCATCAGCGCATGAATCGGTCGGCGTCGCCGGACGCGAGGGCGAGTGCGACGCGAGAGCGGACGCTGCAGGGGGCGTTGTACGTGCACACGAGGAACGGATCGCAGGGATCTGCGAGCGCGTTAGATTCGCGAAGCGTGGACATCGACAGCGATCGAATGGATAGGATCGGATCGCCGTTCGCACAGTCAACGACGACGGTTCTGGATCGACCGAGGCAGTATGTCGACGACGCCGAGATGGGGGCGGATCATCTGGCGCACAAGGAGCTCTTGTGGAAGTTGTCGAGCACATACCTCCCGAACGACGTCGGGAGCTTACAGCGCTCGCTAGTACGACACGTGGAGTACACGCTGGCGAGAAGACGATACAAACTCGACGATAACACGTTTTATCAGGCCACCGCGCACTCCGTTCGAGACCGTCTCATCGAGCGATGGACCGACACGCAGCAGTACTCGGCGAAAGTGGGGGCGAAGAAGGTGTACTATCTCTCGCTCGAATTCCTCATCGGAAGATCGCTTGGGAACGCGGTGTCGAATCTCGGTTTACGAGGCGCCTACGCCGAGGCTCTACGCCAGATTGGTTATAATCTTGAGGACATCATGTCAGAGGAGAAGGAACCAGCGCTTGGGAACGGCGGGTTGGGACGGTTGGCGTCTTGTTTCTTGGACACGCTCGCGACGCAAAACTACCCAGCATGGGGCTACGGGATTCGATACAAGTACGGAATGTTTGAGCAACGAATATTGAATGGTCAGCAAGTCGAATTTCCCGATTATTGGCTCACGGATGGGAATCCGTGGGAGGTGGAGCGCCTAGACGTGCAGTATCCCGTCCGCTTATTTGGACACGTGCGGGAATTTAAGGACCAGGAAGGAAACACGCGCTACGCTTGGCAGGGCGGCGAGGTCGTCATGGCACAGGCGTATGACACGCCGATTCCCGGTTACGGCACTTACAACACGAACAATATGCGACTTTGGAGCAGCAAGCCGTCCCACGAGTTTGATTTGGCGTCGTTTAACGCGGGTAATTATTACGGCGCGGTCGAGGCGAAAGAGCGCTGCGAGAGCATCACGTCCGTGCTTTATCCAAACGACGCGACGGATGAGGGTAAACGACTGCGTCTGAAACAGCAGTACTTTTTCGTGAGCGCTACACTGCAGGATATATTCCGCAGGTTCAAGAAGAGCGTCGGACGTACGGCTACGACAAAGATCCAAGATATGCCTAAAAAAGTGGCGATTCAACTCAACGACACGCACCCAGCGATCGCAATTCCCGAGCTCATGCGTCTACTCCTCGACGTCGAGTACTTGTCATGGGAGGAGGCTTGGGAGATTTCTCGCAACGTGTTCGCGTATACAAATCACACCATTCTCCCAGAGGCAATGGAGAAATGGTCTGTGCCTATGATCACCGAGCTCCTGCCGAGACACATGCAAATCATCTACGAGATCAATCATCGTTTCTTGCTCGAGGTTCAGAAACTGTGGCCAAACGATGACACTCGTCTATCGGCGATGAGTATTATCGAGGAGTCTACACCGAAGATGGTGCGCATGTCCAACTTGGCCGTCATTGGATCGCACACCGTGAACGGGGTCGCGATGATTCACACCAAGCTGCTCAAGTCCACGCTTTTCCCCGATTTCTTGTTGATGTGGCCAGAAAAGTTCATCAACGTCACGAACGGCGTGACGCCGAGGAGATGGTTGTTGCAAGCAAACCCGGCACTTTCGAGCATTTACACCGGCATGGTCGGCCCGGGCTGGGTGAACGATCTCAAACGGCTCGAGCCAATTAAGACGATGGCGCAGGACGCGCTATTTAGACAGCGATGGCGCGCCGCGAAGCAGACAAACAAGAACGCGGTCGTCGATTGGCTGTACAAGACCATGGGCATTCAAGTCAATCCAAATGCGCTGTTCGACATGCAGGTGAAGCGCATTCACGAGTACAAGCGACAGCTCCTGAACGTTCTCGGCATCGTCCATCGCTACGCAGAAATCACACAGGCGACGCCGGAGCAGCGCAATCAGATGGTTCCAAGAGTGTGCATAATGGCTGGCAAGGCCGCACCCGGTTACGTCATGGCGAAGAATCTCATCATGCTCGTTTGCGCCGTGTCCGAAGTCGTCAATGCCGACGCAGCGTGTCGCGACTTGCTCAAGGTGATATTCATCCCGAATTTCAATGTATCCCTCGCCGAGCTTCTCATTCCCGCGAGCGATGTTTCGCAGCACATTTCTACTGCGGGACTGGAGGCGAGCGGCACTGGGAACATGAAATTTGTTATGAACGGCGGTTTGATCGTTGGCACCATGGACGGGGCGAACATCGAAATCGCGCAAGCCATCGGCGAGCACAACATGTTCACGTTCGGCGCCAAGGCGAGCGAAGTCGCAGCGATTCGTAGAACGATGTCTCACCACCCACCAAAGATCGATCCGAGACTGCAAAGGGCGACGCAAATGATTCGATCCGGCGTGTTTGGTAAGCCGAAGGATGGCGAGTATCACCAACTTCTCGACGCCATCGATCCGCACAAGGATGTTTATCTCACCGCGCAAGACTTCCCGTCGTACTTGCGAGCGATGGACGAAGCGGACGCGCAGTTTCAATTAGAAGAAAAGTGGACGGCAAAGTGCATCGAATCCGCGTGCTCGATGTGGATGTTTTCATCCGATCGAACCATTCGTGAGTACGCGGCAAAAATCTGGAACGTCGAACCGCTCCCGTTTCGACCTCCCAAGCATCAAAATTAGCAATGTATTTTTACGCATCGCGCAAGCAAGCAAACAAGTAAAAGAATCGGAATATTGTGATTTACACGTTCGTCTAGTAAGAGTAACTTAATCGTCGCCGAGCATGGCGAACGGGTTGGAGGCTTTCGGCGCGGCTGCTTTCGCCTTCGGTCGCGAGCCGCCAGTCGACGCCTTGGTTAGCCATCCCGAGTTTGACTTCGCGCCCGCGCCGGTGCCCTTCGATGCGGACTTTGCAGGCTTCTTCTCCACGACGGGGAACAGCAGCGCTCTGCACTCGTCCTCGAACCAACCCTTTTCTTCCGAGTTTTCAATATTGTGGATTCTCTCCTCGAGCGCCGGGATTTTTGCGCACTTTGCGGCGTCTGAGCCGCTCATGAGCTTACCCTTGGACTCGGAGACTATTTTCTTCAGAGAATTGAGCTCCTTCTTCAAGTCGGCGAGTTCGCGTTCGTGCGGAACCGTGTACACGATGGGCGGCTTGGCGAGAACCGAGTCGATTTTCTTTTGTGCCAAATCCTTCTTCTGTTCGAGCATTTCCACCTTCTTTGACTTGCCTTCGTCGCGCGCCTCCTTGATCATGAGATCCATGTCCTCAAGCTTGAGCTGTAGATCTTCCACGATCTCACCTTGCTCGCCTTTTGTCAATCGACCCTTTTTGATCATGTCGTCGAGCGACTTTTGGAGGTGTTCAATTTTCGCCGCGACGTCGATCATCGAATCGTACATCGTCTGTTCTCGATCGCTCAGCGTCTCCATCGCGATGACCTTCTGCTCCAACGCGCTCAAAGCGTGTTCCATCACCTTCATCCGTCGCAAAAGCGCCCGCTGTTGCGAAAACGACGGCGTGTACATGCTCACCAACCCCTCAAACTCGTCCAAGTCGCACGTGCACGCGCGATACTCGGGCGACTTCGTCGCGTTCGCCTCTTCCCCCTCCCCACCCTCCACCTCGTGCGTCGCCCGAGGAAACACGTGTAAATATTTCAAATCCTTATCCGTATCGTGTTGATATTTATACGTCCCTTGACACTCCGCGCACGCGCTCGCGCCTCGGTCGTCCTCGAACCCCAGCGCGCGCAGCGCCGACGTCAAGTGTTTCAACAACTCCTCATCGTACTTCGCCCGCGTCTTCTTCCCACCCCCGATCACGAATTTACACGACGGATAGAATCCTCGCTTCGATCGAAGCGCGTCGGCGAACGTCGCGGCGCACACGGCGTCGACCCAATCTTTCCCGAATCCCGCGAGGTCGTACTCCCCGTGTCGTCCCTCGTCCGCGTCGAGCGCGATCTCGCTCGCGAGCGCGTGCGCCATGCCGATCGTCTCGCCCTTCGCGCGCTCGCTCGCGCGCGCGTCCGTTCCGTCGCTCGCGCGCGCGCGTCCGTGGCGTCGCGCGCGCGCGTCGGGCGTTTTCGTGTCGCCATCAAAACGTGCACACTATGGGACACGTCGACGACCGTACATACCTCGACGTGGACGTTTCGTACGCGGTCGATGTGTAGGGTTTGGAGAGATAAACGTTCAAGGTGTGTTTAAATTTTTGAAAACCGACAGCTTTCGCCGCGCGCGCGCGACGACGACGCGCCGCGATGCCGAGCGCGTTCGGGGTCCTGAAGAGCGCGAACGCGGTGGCGCAGGAGCGCGCGCGATCGAAGTACACCGGGAACGCGGCGCGGTTGGACGCGTACGCGACGCCGCCGACGGAGGAACGGTCGATCGATTATTTGGAGCGATGCGCGAGCGACCGATACGCGCTGTTGCGCGCGATCGACGACGCGCGAAGCGGTGGGAAGAAGGATGAAGAGTTGAAAAAGGTGATTCGAGAGGAAGAGGAACGACGAGAGATGCGGCGGACGAACGGGCGAGGGGAGTTTGATGAAGAGAACGCGTCGAGAGACGCCACCGGACACTTTCTGTTGCGTCTGGCGTCGAGTTTGAAAGAGGAGCACGAGAGGTGGTTCGTAGAGAACGAGTTGGAGCTGTTCAAGTATCGGTTCGGTGAGCTGAGCGAGTCGGGGAAGGAGAGCTTCATGAAGACGAATGGGTTCGACGACTACGGCGCGGCGAGCGAGCGGGACGTTCAAGAGCACAAGAATGAGTTACGGGACGTCTTGATGGCGGATTTCGAGTTTAGAAAGGCGCTCAAGGATGCGAGCGTGAATAACTTGAAGCTCGGTGAGTTCGAGCGCAAGTGCGCGGAGGAGGCGCGAAACGCGAAGAATTGGTTTGTCGTCGGTTTCGAAGAAGTGAGCCCGCTCGTGCGCACGCGACGGGCGTATCTCATCGGCGGACGAGCTTGGATTCGAAAGGAGACGCTCGATCAACTTGTTTTTGGCAGGTTCCGAACCAGACTGAGCCTGGGTATGAAGAAGGCGAAGGAATTGTTCAAGCAGTTTGAGGTGGCGGAGGCAAATAGGCTCGCGCCGCTCCTGAGAGCGGTGCACAACAAGCGTTCGGGTAGGGCGTACGAGGGACGAAGGGCGTACGAGGGCGAGGGAACGATGTCCATCTCGGGCATCGAGCAAACGCAAGATTCGTTCCCGCTCTGCATGCGTCAGCTCCACAATGCACTCAAGAAGAAGCATCACCTGACGCACGGCGGTCGTCGTCAGTACCAGTTGTACCTCAAAGGCATCGGTCTTCCCCTGGACCAGGCACTCGTATTTTGGAAGACAGAATTCACGAAGAGCCCAGATTGTTCGGCCGAAAAGTTCGAGAAGGACTACTCGTACGGCATCAGGCACGCGTACGGTCGAGAGGGCAAGCGCGTCAACTACACGCCGCACTCGTGCGGCCAGTGCATTAACGCCACGCCCGGTGAGAAGGACAGCCATGGATGCCCATTCCGGACGATGACGAGCGGAGGGAACAAGAACGGCGAAGCGCTGCACGAACTTTTGACAAAATCGATGAAAATTCCTGAGGACGCTTCGATAAAAATTGTCGATAAGGCGAAGGGCATGCACTATCAAATCGCGTGCGGGATGACGTTTGCCGCGCTTCACGACGGCAAAGAGATCGAAGCTGGCGTCCATACCCCGCACCAGTACTTCCACGAGAGTAGGAACATCATTGCGCCGGCTCCAGGCGAAGCGGCAGTCGCGACTGCGACGACCGCGGCGTGATTAGACTGGCTAAACTTCTATTGTAATGCGCGACAAACGAATTGTCTCCTATAACGATGGCTATCAAGCGGGCTTCACGAATCTACCTTGAACGAATCTGCGCTCCATGGTCACTCCGAGTTTACGATTCGTCACAGTGTGCGAGACGATCTCGCACGCGCCAACTAATCCCACCGATACGAACACCTCATTGAGTTCGCTCGGTTCGAAGAACACGGCAAGAGTACCATCGCCACGACGATACATCTGGTCGCTTTCCGTCGCGGAATCGACGCGCAGACCCGGGACAAACTGCGAGGAGTCACCAGCGTTCTTCACATCTCCTCGAGCGTAATCTCTGAACAGAAGCACGCCGTTCGGTCGCAAGACGCGGCGAACTTCCTCGGCGACGTTTCGCATTCCGCTCGCCGTGAGCGCCGATAAGAAAAACACAGCCGTCACGGCGTCCATCGACGCGTCGTCCACGCGTCCCACCATCGAATTCGCTTCGCTCGCGTCCACGACGAGCGCGCGAACGCGCCTCGGGTCGAACTCCGGACTCTTCTCAAGCGTCGCGACCGCCGTCGGCGAGCAGTCCACCGCCGTCACGCGCATGTTCAAATTCGCTCGAATTAACGGATACACCGAGTTCCCGACCCCGCACCCGAGCTCCAACACGTCCACGACGTCGCTCTCGTCCACGTCTCCAAGCGTTTTCGGGTCCAACGCCGCGCGAAACGTCTCCGGATGCGCGCGCGCGTCCGCGTCCACCAGCTCCCCGAACGCCCTTCGCAGGTAGTGTCGATCCTTGAAGAAGCGCACGTCCGCGGACGCGCCGTTGCGACTGTGCGCGGCGTAGAACTTTTCCCACGCCTCGGCGTCGTCGCTCGCGGACGCTCGCGCGCGAGAGAAGCGCCGAGACGACGCGTTTGCGTGTCGAGCGTTTCTCGGCGTTCGAGCGAGCGACGCGCTCGTCGACGTCGCGCGCGCGCGCTCGAACGCGAGCGACATCGCGCGCGCGCGACGTCGCGCGGCGCGCGCGGCGGAGCGAATGGTTGCGCGGCGGCGCGGAGTGTGGTTTCGACGTTACACGCGGATTACCGAACGCCGAACGCGTCGTCGCGATTCCTCCCGAGCGTGAACCAAAGCGCGAGCGCGAGTACGCCGGCGATGAGCAGCCCCAAGCGACGGTAACTCAGTCGTCTCTTACGCTTCGACGTCTTCCCTCGCCCCCCCGAGCGATTGAAGAACCTCGACCGCGTCTTGCGCTCCGAGTCGTCGTCTCCGCCGCGCTCCGCCGCGTCCAGGGCGCTGTCCAACTTTCGCATCGCCTCCCCCCCCACGGCGCCGCTCAATCCCGGAATAACATTCGCCAGCATCACCGACATTCTTCTCGGTTTATTCTTCCCGTCGTCGTCCTCCGTCTCCGTCCGCGCGCTCGCGCTCGCGTTTCGGCTTCCGTGCGCCGTCCGCGACGGACTCGGCGAGACCCCACCCTCCGGGATCATCCGCGCCCCCTCATCCTCCTCCACGATCAAATCTTCAATGTCCCTGACGTCCTCCACCCCTCGCACGCGCTCACCCGTGGACGCGTGATACACCGCCCGCACGCCCGCGACGCGCAATCGCTCCATCACCGCGCGTTCGAAATCCTCCCACGTCGCGTTCGCCTCGATCCCCAACGCCCGCTTCCGCGTCGATCGCGACGACGCGCCCTCGGCGCGCCCACTCGCCGGTTTCAGCGAGACGAAGACGACGCGTTTGGCCTCCATGCCGCGATCGACGACGGGCGATGGGCGCGATTTGCGCGATTTGCGCGATGGGTCGACAGCGCCGCCGACGCGCGCGCGCGCGCGTCGTGGACGTCGAGACGCGCGCGCGATGGACGACGCGCGCGCGCGCGGCGCTTCGGTCGATCGGGCGTCGACGCGCGACGCGATGGGGACGACGTCGCGCTGGATGCATGCAGAATTCAAAAACGACGAGTCGTGACTCGACGTGGAGTCCCTCCGTGGGCCACATCACGCCGCGCGGCGACGCCCACGGGAATAGCGCGACGCCGACGCGATGTCGGACGACGGCGCGTACGACGACGCGCGCGATGCCTTCGACGGCGACGACGACGGCGTCGCGGGTCGCGATCTCGACGGCGCGGCGCGGTTGGGTGGGGATGATGATTTCGATGACGGCGAATTCGACGCGAGCGATGGCGACGACGACGACGAGAGCGAGGGAGAGGATCTGATGAATGACATGGAGCGGTGCGTGCGCGCGTCGACGGCGCGTCGCGATGGAGGTGTTGAACGCGAGGGTGGAGAGGGTGCGGATGGCGTCGGGACGGTTGCGGTTTGAAAACGGCGCGCGACAGCCGAGGCGACGCGCGAAAGACGCGGTGGGCGATGTCGATCGCGCGCGCGTGCGGACGCGGACGCGGACGTGGGTGACGTGCGCGTGTGACTGACGATGTGATGTCGCGCGCGGTGTCGACGTGGACGTAGGGATTATCAAGTCATGCCGCATCTCGATCAATACGAGCGCCACGGCTTGGCGGATGAGGATGAGGATTTCGACGCGGAGGCCGAGCTCGAGGCGCGCGTGCGCGCGGAAGCGGAGATGGAGCGGCGGGATGAGTACGAACAGCGCGGTACGCGAGTGCACGGTCGAGTTCGTCCGCGGGCTTTGGATGAGGGCGAGGATGAGTGGTTGCGGCAGGCGAGACGCAGACGGGCGGCGGACCGCGCGGCGGATGGGGAGATGGACGACGATGGTGAGGAGTACGAAATGAACATCGAGGCGTACGATTGCCCTCTTCGAGAGTGGATCACGAAGGATCGTACCAAGGTTGAAATTCGCAAGCGGCTGAGTCGATTCTTGCGCAAAGGACAGGTGGACGAGCAAGGGCGATCGCTCTATCATAAGAAGATTCGCGAGATGTGCAACAACAACCGTCAGAGTCTGGAGGTGAGCTACATGCATCTGGGGACGGTCGAACCGCTTATCGCGAGTTGGCTCGCGGACGCACCGAAGGACATGTTGGACATTTTTGACGAGGTTGCGCTCACGGAGGTGCTCAAGCTCTACCCGTCGTACGGCGACATCCACCAGGACGTCTTCGTGCGAATCGTGGAACTCCCGTTAGAAGACGCGATCCGAGACATTCGCCAAGTGCACTTAAACATGCTCATTCGCGTCAGCGGCGTCATCACTCGCCGCACGGGTGTATTTCCACAGTTGAAGAACGTGACGTACACGTGCATGACGTGCTCGTACAACATCGGTCCGATATTCCAGAATAGTAGCAGAGAGGAGGAGCGCCCGAATGCGTGTCCGGAGTGCCAACAAAAGGGTCGGTGGCAGGTCAACTCGGCGAAGACGGTTTACAGAAATTACCAAAAGCTCACGTTGCAGGAGTCTCCCGGTAGCGTGCCGCCGGGTCGCATTCCTCGTAGCAAGGAAATCATTGTGCTCAACGATTTGATTGATCTCGCCAAACCGGGCGACGAGGTCGAAGTCACGGGGGTGTACACGAACAATTTTGAGGCGTCGCTCAACACTCGCCAGCAAGGCTTCCCAGTATTCACAACGTTCATAGAAGCAAACTACATCAAGCGAAAGGGAGACTTGTTCTCATCGGATAATCTCACCGACGAGGATCGCGAAGACATTCGCAAATTGAGTCGAGATCCGCAAATCGTTCGACGCATCGTCAAATCGATCGCACCGGCGATTCACGGCCACGAAGATATCAAGATGGGCCTCGCTTTGGCTTTGTTTGGTGGACAGGAAAAATTCGTCAAGGGAAAGACTCGTCTGCGTGGCGACATTAACATGTTGTTACTCGGCGATCCTGGTGTCGCGAAGTCTCAATTTCTCAAGTACACTCAGGCGACCGCGAGTCGCGCAGTGTACACCACAGGTAAGGGTGCATCCGCTGTTGGTTTAACAGCCGCCGTTCACAAGGATCCGGTGACGCGTGAGTTCGTTTTGGAGGGAGGCGCGCTCGTGCTCGCGGATCGCGGTGTGTGTCTCATCGATGAGTTCGACAAGATGAACGATCAAGATCGCGTGTCGATTCACGAAGCCATGGAACAGCAACAAATCTCCATCTCAAAGGCTGGTATCGTTACCTCTCTTCAGGCGCGCTGTTCCGTGATCGCAGCTGCGAACCCGATCGGTGGTAGATACGACTCCACGAAGACTTTCAGCGACAACGTTGAATTGACAGATCCAATTCTGTCCCGTTTCGACGTTCTTTGCGTCATCCGTGATCTTATCGATCCCGAGCACGATCGGCGACTGGCCACATTTGTCGTCAACTCACACGTAAAACATCATCCGCACTCAAAAAGCATGGCGCATGAGGCGGAGCCGGCGCACGAAACCGAGGACGACGGCATTGAGTCGATCGATCAAAATCTACTGAAGAAGTACATTTCCTACGCGAAGAAAGAGATTCGTCCCAAAATCAACACACAAGATCTTCCAAAAATTCAACGCGTCTACGCCGAACTCCGCAAGGAGTCCGTGACGCGCGAGGGCATGCCGGTCGCCGTTCGTCACCTTGAATCAATCATCCGTATGAGCGAGGCGCGCGCGTCGATGCGGTTGAGCCAACAGGTGTCGTCGGAAGACATCGATGCCGCGATCGGGTGCATGCTGCAATCCTTCATCGGAACACAGAAACAATCGGTTCAAAAGATGTTGCAGAAGAAGTTTGCGCGATACACGCACGCGCATCGTGACTACAACGCGCTGCTCATGGAGATCCTTCGGGGCTTGCTTCGCGAGACTTTGCGCTGGGCGAACCTCAGTGCGGCGAGATCGAACAGTCAAGCCGACGCCGTGAATCAAACCGCAACAATCAGGTGTCGAGACCTCGAGAGCAAGGCGCGAGAGTACGGAATCACAGACCTAGCGCCGTTCTACGGTAGCTCTACATTCCGAAACTCGGATTTCACTCATGACAGCGCGCGCGAAGTAATCGTTCACGCGAGCAATTGAAGTAAATTTTTTCGTCGTGTAATGTGTACTGGTATGCGAGACATAGTTTCTGATTAAAACGTCGAGCCACCACCGAGCAGTTCCGTCGCATTAACGGCGTCAACGTCCCCACCACGTCGGCGCCACCATCTGAGTACATACGTCGTTCCGACCGCAGTCAAGACGACGAACATGCTCATCGCCGTTCGCTTGTTGCGAAGAGCCCAGTCGATCGGGCGCTTGAAGCGACTGTACATACCACCGGCGAACGACGCCATGGTAAGCATTCGATCCATCGTCTTGGGCGAGATGTTCTTGAGAGCGTTCGCAGCCTGCTCCGCTTGCGCGTCGTCCATGGACATGCCCATGCTCTGAGACATTTCCTTGATCGACTCGGCGTCCATGCTCTGCATCATGTCTACCATGGCTTCTCGCATCTCTGGGTTGTTCAGCCCTTCTTGCATCTTGGCCATGAAGTTGGGGTCGTTGGGGTCCATTCCACCGCCACCTTGACCGTCCATGCCCATGCCCTTCGCCATCTTCATCATAGCTTTCATGGTCTCGGGCTTCATGTTCTTCATCATGCCCGTTGCCTTCTTAAGCGCTTCTGTGTCCATGCCTGCCATCATCGGATTCGAAGCCGCCATGGCAGCAAGTTGTTCCTCCGACATACCTCCGAGCATGGAAGTCACTTGTTCCATTGCGTTAGGGTCGTTCATCATCGCCTCCATCTGCGCTTGCATATCAGGGGTGATGTTCGGCATGCCCGGCACGGCGGCCGACGCTCCGCTGCTACTCGCGACTGGCGCCGCTTGCGGATGATCAAACGGTGGACACGCCGCCGGGACGGCCATGTCTTTCGATTCCATGTTTTTAACGCACGCATCAAGCTCAGCCTTCACGGTTTCGTCCCCGGGACTGAGCTTATTCGCACGCATCAAATCCTCGACGCCGCGCTCGAGGTCGCCCATCGCCACGAGCGCCTGTCCGCGTCGATAGTACGCCTTGAGACTCCTCGGTTCGAGCTCCAGCGCCGCGGCGCACTCCGAAATCGCATCACCGTGCTTTCCGATCTTGTTAAAGCACAGAGCCGAGTTCAACAGACACGACACTCGCAGCGTCTTCGCCTCCGCGCTTCCGTCCTCCGAAAGGTTAGCCTTCACTCGCGCGTACTTCTCAATCGCCTCCGCGTGCTTCCCCTCTCCCACGAGCTTATTCCCCTCCGACTTCAGCTTCTCACTCGCGCCGTACTTATACATCGCGCTCGCCTTCGCCTGCCCTTGCGCCTGTTCGTATTGCGCCTTCATCTGTTCCGGCGTCATGTTTCCCATTTCGCTCGCCGCCCGCCGCATGTCATCCGCCGTCATGTTCTTCATCGCTTCCGCCGCGCCCGGCGGCATGGCCATCCCCATCGACCCCGCCATGCGCTGCATCTGTTCCATCTGTTCCGGCGTCATGTTCGCCATCATGCGCTGCGCCTGCGCCTGCGTCGTCGTGCGATTCAACGCATCGCCAGCGATGCGAGCGGTCGAGCGTCAGTCGACGATCGAGGAGAGATCTCGCGCGTGGCGACGCGTTCGGTGGTGCGAACGCGCGCGCGCGCGCGTCGTTCGCGCGCGCGACGCACCATCATCTCGGGCGTGAACATCGAGGGATCCATGACCGCGCGGGCGACGCGCGCGCGCGCGATGCCGTGCGGGTCGACAGTGGCGCGGGCGGCTTTTGGGCCGAGCGTCTGGCTGTCCGCGCGGGCGGGCGGGCGTCGACCGCGGGGGTGGACCAGTTGGTGGTCACGGCGCCGAGCGCGATTTTGAGCGCGCGAGAGGGGTGTGATGTGATGATACAACGAACGGCGTCAATCGCGGGCGCCGTTTGAGAGGGTGGGGAGCGCGGACGGGAGCTCGGCGCGCGGCGTCTTGAGCGGAGAAAGTCTCGGGCGGAACTCGTTGACGGTAGTCATGACCGTGCCGTTTGCTGAGGCTGACGCGCGGCCGTTGGGAGCGTCCAGTGAGTTGGACTCCTCGGAGGAGTCTTCCTCGGTGTCCAGGGTGTCGGTTTGCTTGGGGACGTCGGTCACGGGCGTCGGCGTCCGGATGGGTTTCAGCCCTCTGGGGGCGAAAGCGCTGATGACGGAGACTTCGACGACGTTGTCCACGAATTCTTCCTCGTTCGAACTGTCTGCGCTATCAGCTTCCGTGGATGACGCGCCTTTGCCGGTGGACATCATGGCTAGAATATTCGCGGCTTGTTCGTCGGCGCTCTTGTCAACTTGGCCGAGAGACCACGCCTGAGGATATTCGCCAGCGAGCTGCTCGACAAT
This sequence comes from Ostreococcus tauri, assembly GCF_000214015.3. Classification (NCBI taxonomy): domain Eukaryota; kingdom Viridiplantae; phylum Chlorophyta; class Mamiellophyceae; order Mamiellales; family Bathycoccaceae; genus Ostreococcus; species Ostreococcus tauri. The sequence goes on along the minus strand of NC_014436.2, from coordinate 173,646 downwards.
TTTCTCGAACGTCGGACGCTCCTCCGGTTCGCGAGCCCAACAGCTGTGGAGGAGATCTGCCATGGGCTTCTCGATCCATTCGGGTACCTTCAACCGGCGATGCAAAAAGGCCACTTGCGCGACGATTTGCACGGGTGACGAGAGCTCCGCCCAAGGAAATGAAACCGTCATGAGTTCCCACAGAATCACGCCAAAGGAGTAGACATCCGATCGTTCGTTCGCTTTGTCGCCTCGAAGGGCCTCTGGGGACATCCACTCCGGGGTTCCGCCCGGTGCTCCGCTGACGGAATCGTATGTATAACTTTTCAGCTGTGCCATGCCGAAGTCACTCACCTTGAGCGTCCAGTTCGAGTCGACCACCAGATTAGCGGGCTTTAAATCGTGATGAACGACGGGTCTGGAAAGAGAATGCAAATACAGCATCCCTCTAGCGCAATCGGCCGCCATCTGTCGACGCAACATACCGTTCTCTCGAAGTTGTCGACCCATCGTGCTGTTGCCGTGCAGCAGAAACTCCAGATTCCCGCGCTTCATGAGCTCGGAAACGATCCCCAAACGATTAGGCTGAATCACCGCACCGATGAACAGCACGATGTTCGGATGCCTCAGGCCGCGCATCATGCGTATTTCTTCCGCAAAAGCGTTGACTGTTTCGTAGTTCATTTTATCCTGAAGCATCACCTTGTACGCGACGTCTGTGTCGTTCCACTTAGCTCGGTACACGACGCCAAACGAACCGATACCAAGTTTGGCACCTATCTGTAGCTCACTCTCAGATATTTTGAAGGAACCAGCGGCTTTTAATAGTCTCGTTCGCGTTCTGAATTCACGGTCCGTCTCCTGCGCCGGCACGATACCTTGCTGCTTGACGGGCGATCTCGCGATGACGACAGACTCCACATGGTCATCAAAAGTCACTGACTTCGAGCAATTGCCGTCGACAGATTGCCGTTGTTCGTGATTACGTAGCATCGAGTTGGACTTCAACACCGATCGCGTGCGCACGGGCGATTTCTGCTGCGTGCTGTGATTAAACTCGCCTGACTCGCCGTTTGCATCAAGTCGGAACAAAGGTACGTCCTCCGTCTCGGGACTCGTGTTCAGGAACTCGCGCGACGCTCCGCCCGGAGAGAGTGGCGGCGGAGGCTCTTCGTATCGCGTTCGTGTACCCGTTCCGGAAAAGGTATCGATCGACAGCTCACTATCCGTCGAAATTCGCGGCGACGGTGGGATCTCTTCTGAAAAGTCCAAAGGCATCCTCGTCGAGACTGGTGTGTCCGAGGTCCCGCGACAGAATCCCTCCATCCATCGTTGCATCTCCTTCGGACTCGTCGCGCGTAGGTACATCACTCTGAATCCCGCCGGCTTACAACACAACCCAGATATCAAATCCAGGAAGTTGACGTTATCGTTAAACGATCTTCGCAAGTTCCTCTTCGGCACGGCCATCATTTCAACCGCGAAAGACGTGGGCCCGAGCTCCGGAACCTCGCGCACGCTCAGCACCGTCCCGTATCCATGCATTGTACTGAAACCCTTACCCCAGAACAAATGCGTGTCGTACAACAAAAAGTACCGAAGCCCCCACTGTTCCGTCCCACCTCCAAACAGACTCGCCCACCAGCCCTCCGTCTCCTGTCGCTTCTCCAGCGTTCCATCCAGGGTCGGTGTGTTCGATAACCACGGCAGAAATTTATTCGGTGTTCGCTCGTGATCCCTGCTCGGTCGTCTCGCGTTCAGCGCCATCCGTCCCGCATTCGCGCCCTCGCTTTGTCCTCGCTCCCGTCCCGAACGCCCGTTAACGTTCCCCGCCTCCTCTGATCCCTCTCCACCGCCGTCTCTCGCGTCGCCGCTCGTCGACGCGTCATCATCCGTCGCTCTCGACCCGTTTTCGCCGTCGCGCACCTCGCGAACGAACGAATCTCGCGTGGATGCAGCCTCGTGTTTCACGCCGACGATTCGATCGCGATCGGGCGCGTTCGCCGTCGCGTGCGCCCGCGCCTCGACCACGTCATCGGAGTTCGAGCGCGAGAACATGCGGGCGCGACGCCCGCGCGCGCGTCGGCGTCGGCGCGCGCGGACGGTCGAGCGTCGAGGCGTGGCGGGCTGGAAATGTGACGATTACGACAGACCCGGGAGTGGATGAATTGCACGAGACGACGGAACGGATCGCGAGACGCGGGAGCGATCGTAAGTCCACGCGGTGACGGCGAAGCGATCGGCGGCGCTCGGACGGACCTCGTGAAGTAATTTTGAAGAGTCGAACACGACGACGCGACCGCAGAGTGGGTCGATGTCGGTGAAATCGGAGGAAGAGACGTCGGCGCCGAGCGGAAAGTATCGAAATCGACCCTCGTGGGCGGGGATCCAGTTCGGATTGAGGTAGGCGATGCAGGTGAAGACGCGGTCTGCGGGGCGGAGACCGGGTGTGCCGACGTCATTGCCAGGATCTCTGGGATCGTTATCCAGGTGGGCGACGTAGCGACAGTTTTCAGGGCCATATCGAGCCGCCATGAGACGGTCTGGCGGAGCGCATCTACGGATCTTCGATCGCGTATCTTCGGAGATTTCGGCGTTCGTATTGTCGTCCAACGCGCGACGTAGGCCATTTGGGACGTCAAGCAAGAGTCTGACGACCGGCCGTAATCCTAAGAACTCTCTACCGGACGGAAGCGCGCTACCGGAGAGCACCGCCACGTCGTCGTCTCGACCGCTCTGTTCCAGATTCCGCATCAAACCGCGCGCGTGAAGCGCTCGCACCGACTCCACGGCGTCGTTCAATGTCTCAGCGTCTAACATGCCATCGATCACGACGATACCGTCGCGGTCGAGCGCCTCCAGATGGCTCCGCGCAAACGTCGCCTGCCCGCCGCCGGTCGGCTCCGCCGCCTTCTGAGTCGCGCTCGCCACCGCCCCCGCGTTATCCTCCGGCGCGTATCCCAACGCAGCGATAATCTCCTTTACTTTGGCGTTCAAAGCGCTCGCCCGCGCGCGACGCCCTAAGGTCTCCCATCGTACCCACAGCGTCTCGACGTCTCGCTCCGTCGACTCCGCGTACGCCTCGAGCGCGTCCCGTCCACCGCCCACGAACACCGCCCGCGTGTTCTCACCCTCGTCCACGACGAACACGATGGATCCTCTCGACTCGTTCGAGCGCAGCGCGTCGCGGAGCGTCGTCCTCGACGCGCGCGCGACGATTCTTTCTCTCTGTCCCGAGACCGAGCGAGCCTTTGCTTTTCGACTCAATCGCGCCCTCTCCGGCGTCGCACGCGACGTCGACGCGACGCACGCGCGCGTGGACGCCATCATCGACGCTCGCCTCGCGCGCGACGCTCGAGACGGAGGCGCGACGCGCCGAGCGCCGTTATGTGCCGTCACTCTCCACCGCGCACTTTTTAGAGACGCGTCCGTCATGGTCGTTCGCGTGCGAGAACTCGGGTGCGCGCGCGCGTGCGCGCTCAACTGTCTCGTTACGCTCGCGCGCGCGCGTCGACGTCGCGCGCGCGCGTCGACTGACGCGGTGTGAAACGCTTTGACGTCCCGGACAGATCGAATCATTTTTGCGTCGACCAAACCGACCCGCGCGCGGTGCGCATCGCGAAATCCCTCCCGTGGTACGGCCCGAAGTACTCCCCGCACGATGTGCCGTCGTTTTACGACGTCTCCGGGATCACGGAGAACCCGGAGGCGTTCAGGGAGGTGATCGAAGTGTTCGTCGAGCGGTACCGGGCGCAGGGCGCGGACGGACCGACGCACGTGGCGGGATTCGACGCGCGCGGATTCTTGTTCGGACCATCGATCGCTATGGCGCTGAACATTCCGTTCGTGATGATACGCAAGGCTGGAAAGCTGCCGGGGGTGTTGGTGTCGAGCGGGAAGTACGTCACGGAGTATTCGACGGATGAGACGGTGATGCGGCTCGGAAGCGTGCGCGAAGGGGATCGCGTGGTGTTGATCGACGATTTGATCGCCACGGGTGGGACCGCGATCGCTGGATTTAACTTGGTGGATCAACTCGGGGCGAAGGTGCACGAATTCGCGGCCATGGTGAGCTTGCCGTTTCTGGACGGGGTGAAGAAGATTCACGAGTACGCCGACGGTAAATTCGCCGACGTGCCGTGCTTCACCGTCGTCGACGACTCCACGATCGGGGCGGACATGGGTCGCGATCCACCGGAAGGAACGCCCCGGATCGTTCCCGCGAGCGATGCCGCGAGAGTGCTCGCCGAGATCGACGCCGCGCGCTCCGCGTGAGCGTTTTCCTCCGTCGTCCTCGTTTTGATGACATCAATCAACCACGTTTTGCTTCACAGTTTCCATTACAACACCCATCGCATCGCTCTCGTCGCCATCGCCTCCCCGTCCGAGCCTGGTCCACGTCCACATCGCCGTCGCCGACGCCCCCCTCGCCCCCCTCGCGCGTCCCGTCTCACGCGTCCTCCGCGTCGAACGACGCCCCGCACCCACAGCTCCCTTTCGCCCTCGGATTCTTCACCACCTCAAACGAGCTCTTTATCATCTCCTCCACGTAATCAATCGTGCTTCCCTTGACGTACTCGTACGAGACGCCGTCCACGACCACCTCCGCCCCGTTCGCCGCTCGAAACGTCTTGTCATCCGCCCCAGCCCTCGCGCCGCGCTCGAGGGTGAACTCGTACGTGAACCCCGAGCACCCCCCCCCCCGGACCGCCAACCGCAGGCGCGTCGCCCCGCCCTCCTCGCGCTCGAGCGCGCGCACGCGCGCGGCGCACGCGTCCGTGAGCGTGACGCCGTCGTCGGCGTCGGCACCGATCGCATTCGATGCGAATCTCCCCTCGCGCGACGTCCGCGCGCGCGGCGTCGCGCGCGCACTCGCGCGCGCGGCGATGCGCGCGAGCGCGCGACGCATCGCCCGTGCGTCGACGCGCGCGGGGCGCTCACGGAGGCGTCGCGACGATGGATTCGGATGCGTGCGATGGTGTTCGTCCAATACATGGGCGTGTACGACGTCCAATACGTACACCAACGGATGCGTCGAGCGCCTGGCGATGCCGGCGACAGACGCGCGCGTCACGGCGCGATGGCGCCCGTGAGCGCGCGCGCGGGCGGCGCGGCGGCCCCGGCGCGCGCGTCGACGCGTCCGACGAGACGTGGACGCGCGAACGAGGGGAATAGCGAGGATGGATTCGATGGGCCAACACCCAGGGCGACGGACGTCGGGCAGCGCGGGGGGACGAGCGATAGCGCGGGAAGCGAGGACGGGGTGGTGGTGATGCCGTCGACGGCGGGGATGACGACGCAGGAGCGGGCGAAGGCGCTGATGGCGGCGGCGAAGGCGGCGGCGAAGCGAGGGATCGCGCGCGTCCCGGTCGGGAGCGCGTCCAAGGCGAAGCACGGATTGGCGAAGACGCGAGATGAGGCGCGGGCGGAGGAGGACGCGAAACTGCGAGCGGATGTGGAACGATTGAAGGCGGAGGAGCTGACGGTGATGGCGGAGCAGGCGGCGAAGAAGCGGGTCGGAATGTTCAGCGCGCGACGCCTGGACGAGTTGAGCGGAGACGAGCTGGGGATGTTCGAAGACGACTCGGACGACGACGACGATCCGAAGGCTGCTGCGAAGTACGCGGACGACGATGAGAGCAGGTCCTTGTTCGTCATGCACCCGACGACCAAGTTGAGGCAGTATTGGGACTTTTTGCAAATCTTTTTGTTGATGTACATCGCCTTCTCAGTGCCCTATCGCATTGGCTTCTCCGAACCCTCGTACGGGGTTTGGTACATCGCCGATTTTTTCATCGATATGTACTTTTACGTGGACATGGTGTTCAACTTTTTCACGGCGTATTGGGAGACGAGCTCAGACGACGACGATTATCACTACGTCACGAATTTGTGGAAGATCCAAAAACACTACCTCAAGGGGTGGTTCATCATCGACGCCGTGTCTTTGATTCCCATCGATTACATTAGTCGCGGTGTGGATGGAACGTCGGCGTGCTCTTGGGAATCGGAGGCCGCGTGCGGTGCGGCGGCGCAAGATTCGAAAGTTCCAGAGGTTTTCCGTTTGTTCAAGATGCTTCGTCTCCTTCGTGTGCTTCGAACGATGAGAATCCTGGAGCGTTACCAAGAAACCCTCTTGCGCGTGTACAAAGGTGTTACGATTCTCCGTTTAGTTGCCTTTCTCATACTTTTGTCGCACTGGACGGCTTGCCTGTACGCTTACGTGTACGATTTCACTCGTGAAGACATGAGCGGAGAGAGCGGACAAAAGAGCCACATGTACGTAGCGTCGCTATTTTGGGCGGTGCAAACGCTAACCACGGTGGGTTACGGTAATGTCGTGCCAACGACGGTGGCCGAGCGAGTCGTCGCGATCCTAGTCATGATTACCGGTGGGTTTGTGTTTTCCGCCATCATCTCTGGCGTGAACATGACGATGGATGAGGATTCGCCAGGCAACCGCTTTGCGGTTCTCATGAACCACGTGAGAGAACTGCTCGCGGAAAACAAGATGCCTAGTGGGTTACAATCTCGCGTGCGGTCACACTATAAGTCATCTGCGAAACCAGCCAAGTTGGTGAATCGCGACATCATTAAACCCCTTCCAGAAGCGATTCGCGCCGACGTCAACTTTTACATTTATGGCAAGCCGATGGTGACCGGTCTAACAGCGAGCGGGACTGTGGAGCCCGATTCGATCGTCATAGAGATTCTCTGTCGCACGATGGACACTAAAATGTTCGCTCGTGGCTCCAGGATGTGTTATCCGTATGAATTGGCTGAGAGGATGCTCATCACGCTGACAGGCAGGGTGACGTATTCTCCTGATGAACAGAGTGGATTTCATCACGCCGATGTGATGAGAATCAAACGCAAACGTCTGCGTGATCAACAGATAGAGATCGCGGAGGAGAAAGGGCTACTCAGAGGCCCTGGGACGCTTTTGAATCCTGGACTACTGTCTGGTTTCCACAAGGGAATATTGTGCGCCATGCCGTTTGATAAGTACGTCGAGGCGCTCGTCTTGGATCACGGTGCTTTTTACGACATGTGTTCACAACATCAGCCTAATCTGCTGCGAAACTTCGAAGACGAGTTTTTTGCATCACTATCGCGGTTGAATAGGCCAAAGATGGCTCGCGTCGCGTTGAGTGAGTGTGATAGACGAGCGCTACTGCATCCCGAGACGCGAAACGTTGCCGAAAATTGGCGCGAGTTGCTCGAAAAGGAGCGAAAAGAGCAGGATGAAAAACGAGCAGAGAGAGAGAAGGCGGGCGTGATGGGACTCGTCAACAAAGGTGGATTAGAGGCGATCGATTCCAAGGCAATGTCGGGAGGTGGGACGCCTGGAGCGACGATGGGCGCGATCAAACTCGCCATGCAGCAGATGCACGCAGACATCGTCAACGTCTCCGAGCAAATCGCCGAGGTGATGGTTGAGGTGAAGAAAGTTGGCTCGATGGGAGAGGAGACGCCCCTGAACACGTCTCAAATCGTCATGAGCGCCGACGCAATCGAGAAGAAGCAAATAAATATGGAGCTAAACGTCGAGGCGGTGTACCAGGCGGTGCAGAACCTGATGGACGTTGGCCCTCGAGGCGGCGACCCCGGTGCTTCGGCTTCAGTGTTTGATTTCACCGCTGGCAAGGCCGCCGCGCCGACCACCACGGGCGTGAGTCCCTTCAACGCCCTACAGTCCGATAAGATTCGCCAACGCATAGAGGAGGCTCAAAAGCGAGGGGCCAAGCTCGTCGTCACGTCGAACGTCGTCACCGAGGAAGAGGACTGGGACTCCCGAAGACCGACGGTCGGCGTGCAGGGCGTCCGCCCCGCCGGCTCGTCTCGCGCGAAAGATTTCACATCGGAGAGCGCCAAGTTCGCCGCCGATCGCGTCTTCAAGGACTCATTGTAACACGACCGTATGTGACGCGATAGACTTCCCATCACACCGCCGACGGCGCGCCTCGCTCCGCGCGCGTCGCCTCGCCCCGCCCGCAAAGACCGTTGGTCCGTCGTCGACATTCCAGTCGTCCGCACTCCCTGCACGCCGGTGATGGGTTGCGCCTCCTCCGCCACCGCCGAGGGAACATCCAAGGACGGCACCGCCGTCGTCCGCTCGCCCGAACGCGCGTCGACGTCCGCGAACGACGCGTCAAAGACGAAACAATCACAATCCAAATCACCGAGCGTGAGCTACCAAGTGCGCCTGCGCGGAGGGCCGTTGACGCAGGACGAATACAACGCGCGGTTAACGGGCGTGCACGGGGCGAACGCGATCGATGTCGCGTTTAAGGGCGAGAGCGGGGAGGCGCGGTCGTACACATTACGATACGCGCTGTGCTCCCAGCGCGGATACTACCCAGAGGCGCCGAATAAGCGCAATCAAGACGCGTGGGTGTGCGCACGGAATTTCCGAGGTAAAAAGGATGAGTTGTTGTTCGGCGTGTTCGATGGACACGGGGAGTTTGGGACGGAGTGCGCGGAGTTCGCGTGCGAACGACTGCCGATGGAGATCGCGACGAGGGGGTTCGGGAACGTGAGCGCGTACGAGGCGGCGTTTCGGGCGACGAATGCGGGGTTACGGGCGAGCGACGTGGATGATTCGTTGAGCGGAACCACGGCGGTTATCGCGCACATCAAAGGAAGGGATATGTATGTGATGAACTGCGGGGATTCGCGGGCGACGATGGCAATGGCGACGAGGAACGTCAAGGGAGAGGTTACGGGGGTGGACACGGTTGATTTGAGCTCGGATCAGACGCCGTTTCGCGCGGATGAGTGCGAGCGAGTGAAGCGAGAGGGAGCGCGCGTGCTCACGCTCGATCAACTCGAGGGGTTTAAGGATCCCGCGGTGCAGTGCTGGGGGACGGAGCAAGACGACGACGGCGATCCTCCGAGGCTTTGGGCAAAGAACGGGATGTATCCAGGAACAGCGTTCACGCGTTCCATCGGCGACGCCGTGGCCGAGCGCATAGGCGTCATCTCGACTCCGGAAATCGAGCACGTTCGCTTGAGCGAGGATACTAAGGCAGTGATCATTGCCTCGGACGGTGTTTTCGAGTTCATTCCATCGACAAGCGTGGTCAAGGCGGCGACGTCGACGAAGGATCCACAGCAAAGCGCCATCGCGCTCGTGGTCGAGTCCTACAAGCTTTGGCTGCAGTACGAGACACGCACGGATGATATCACTGTCATCGTCATCCTGATAGAGGACTTCCTGGAGGAGAAACAGCAAGAAATCGCACCAGTCACGCCGCTCAAATCAGTCCAAAGCGTGGGGGCTCTGTTCAACTTTCCGGATCGCATGGACCCGCTCTCGTCGCCGTTTCCGTCGTCAGCGAGACCGAGACGTCGTGTCATGCCGACTTTTACCATGCAAACACGTCGTAGCTATCGCGTCGTTCACCCGTACGGGGTTCCATCGGATATCACGCTCCAAGACGGCAGTCCGTTGGAGGAACAGATGGGAGATTTGTCAATCGCGATTTCGTCGGACAGGTCGCCCCTGATTTCTATCATCAGGCAGTCGTTCTTATTTTACGACGCCCCAGAACACTTGTTAGAGCAAGTAGCCAAGGTCATGTACAAGAAGCGCTTCGAAAACGGCGACGTCATCGTGACACAGAACGACAAAAACTGCGTGCGAGCGTTGTACGTCGTGCAGAGCGGGACGCTGACTGGACGAGACAACGTGCAATGGGTCGAGAACGAGGGAGACGACAATGCGAAGAAGAAGCAAACCGAAAAGTTGCGAGCGTACGGTAGAGACGGGGATAGGATGTGCTTTAACGAACAGTGCATGGCGCACGCACAGATGCCGCACGAGACAGTGACTGCTACCAGCGACGGAGTGCTTTGGGTTCTAGATTTCGCCGCATACGTCACTATCACGCGCGAGGCCAATGAACGAAGCGTTGATATGTTGACACGTGTGCTCCGAGGAGTCGATGCGTTGAAGCCCGTGAGTTTGAGTGACTTGAGGCGCGTAGCGGCGAAGATTGTCCTCAACAGAGCCAACTCGCTCGTCAAGACAGCTAAGGATCAGCTCATTGCGAATCAAGGACAGATTCTCACCGCAATGCACGTCATGAACAAGGGAGAGGTCGCGTGTACCGTGAGGTCGAACGCACGCGACGAGAGCGAACCTCCCAGGGTCGTTCTGAAGTTGACAGTCGGGCAATATTTTGGTGAACGCGCTCTGCTTTCTGCAGCTGGAGCGCCATGCGCGACAAACATTCAGTCGCTCAGCGATGATGTGCAGGTTTGGAAAGTCACGAGAGAGGACATCTCATCTGTCACTGGTAGCGAAGTAATAATGCGAACATCATCGGCGTTGGAGCGAACGGCATCGAGCGAGCGTTTACTCGCACCTCGCACCTCGGCGGGTTTGGACATTCCCCATGAACGGAGGTTGAGTTTCGGCGATGACGATCGCGCTACGCGTGAGGCGTTGTACATGACACTTCTTGGCCACATGCGCGAGACTAAGGGAATGCACAAGGAGGCGACAGTACAAATTTCCCTCGCGAGGACAGAGTCGCTCTCTCGAGTGGAAGGCGTTCTGCGCGAGCGCAAAATCATCACCGCTCTCACCGCTGGGTCTACTTTGCCACCGTCCTTCATTCCGACGCCGGGTATCCCGTCAAGAGACGCAAGCTTCATCTCCATCCCGTATCCTTTCGTTCCGAGGTGTGCGCTGGAGGCTGTGATCGCGTGCGGCGGTGGGTCAAATATTGAAGTGGTGCGATACTACATCGCATCGCTCGTCGTCGTCCTCGAGTACATGCACTCGATGGACATCGTGTTCCGAGGCATGGATCCGGAGACCATGGTTATCGATGAGCGTGGCATGCTTCGTTTAACGGACTTCCGATTCGCCAAGCGCCTCTCCGTGACGGACAAGACTCCCGGGAGGACTTATACTGTGTGCGGCGCTGCGGCGTACATGGCACCTGAAGTCGTTCGAGGCCTAGGCCACGACGAGCGTGCCGACTGGTTCTCACTGGGCGTCTTCATCGCGCACCTTCTTCGTGGGGCGCCCCCGTTCGGGATGACGGTAGGGCACAAGACATACGAGGCGATTTGCATGTGCGATTTGGCCAGCGCGTTCCCGGCGTCGATCGATAAGAAGATTCCTGAGGCGGAGATCCTCGCGCGGTGCCTCCTCGTCGTCGACCCGGACAGTCGTCTGCACAGTACATCGTCAGTGAAGCAGTGTGATCTGTTGTGCGACGTCGATTGGGACGCGTTGGCGAACCAACCACCGCCCAAGGCGGTGGAGACACTCACTCGATCGGCGTATCGCGGCCGAGGCGTGCCGCCGATTCGAGACGCGACAGAGCCCCAAAACGTGGTCGAACGAACCGCCTGGGTCGACACATTCATGGCTCTGGACTCCATCGCACCTTAGATTTTGTGCACTTGGTCGAATAATACGCGCACGACCGTATGTAATATTTCACGCGCTCGCGTCTTCGCCAGTTCCACGCGCGCCGCGGCCCCGCACATCTCGCCTCTTCAACATGGCCACCCGCGTCGGTCTCCTCGACTCCGACTCCGACGTCTCCGAGACCGAGGACGAGCTCACCCCTCTCGGCGTCGCGAATCGCTCGCGAAAGCCCCCGATCGACGATGATTTCATGGATGAGGACGCGCCCGGTGGATTCTCTGAGAGTCTCGGGCGCGGCGACGCGATCGACCTCACGGACGCGATGCGCGCGCTTCGCGAGCACGAAGACGCCGTGCGAGCGATCGAGAACGATCGGTACGTCGACGCGGACGTCGACGCGGCCGCGACGGGCGCGGCGCGCGCGCGCGAAGACGCGGAGACGCGAGACGGCGATTCGAACGGTCGCGCGGCGGTTTCGACGGCTCGACCGCGCGCGCCGCTCGCAGCGAAGGCGGTCGCGGTGGCGGTTCGGGCGCTGGAGTTGAAATCGTGCGACGTTCGGACGAGCGCGCCGACGACGTTTGAGACGACGTTCGGGGGGGTGGACGCGTACGGGGGGCGAAGCGGCTCGCGCGGTGCGGCGCACGGACCGAGAGGCGTCGTCGGCGCGCCGGCGATCGAGAGCGATGCGGTGGTGTTAAAAGCGGTACGCACGCGGGCGACCTTCGAGAGCGTCGAGGGGGCGCTCGCGGTGGCGCTCGATCAGGCGGTGCGTAGGGCGGATGGAGGTTTACGTTTGGCGTGCTCGAGAGAGGCGCGAGAGGCGGCGCCGTACGGAGTCGCCGCGGTGTGTCTACGGCATCTGGAGGCGGTCGTGGAGTCGTTAGCGAGCTCGAGCGGGGACTTGGACGACAATCGCGCGCGCGCGCGCGCCGAGGCGGAGGTGAGCGCGTGGGCGCTTACGAGCGAGTTGTTTGCTGAGGACAAGTTTGGAGCGGCTCGAGGCACCGCAGCAGAAGTGCATCGTCGTCGCGCGGGTGTGAGCACTTGGTTGCGCGACCAGGTCGCGCGAACGCGCCCATCGGAAGATGAGTTAGAAGGGAGGCGTGCGATGCTTACTCACGCCGCGGGAGGTCGAAAAGTGAGTGCGGCACGTGCGGCGGCGGCGCACGGTGATCCGCGCCTGGCAACGTTCTTGGCGCAAATCGGCTCTAGTAAAAACGTGGCGTTTTATGCCAAGCAGCAGCTCACGCGATGGCGCGTGAACTCTGTTGGGAAGTACGTAGACTCTGAAAGCGAACAGGCATTCAAGCTTTTGGCCGGAGAAGTCGAGAGAGACGCCGACGGCATGGGATGGTATCAAAACTTGGGCCTGCACTTGTGGCTTGCGTCGGGTCCGACTTCGCCACTGCGAGAGGTTGTGCAAAAGTATCTTGACGCCGTGGCAACGGACCGCGCGGCAAATCCCGTGCCGCCCATCGCAGGCTACGAATGTCTAGATGCTAACCAAGCGATCCATCTGCGCGACGTCGCGTTCAACATCCTAGCCCTCGCAGCGTCGACGGAAGACAACGGTTGTTCACCGACCGCAGCGGAGGTTCGCGTCGCGTTTCATCCGCTTACGTACTCCGATGACGTGTTGGACTCGTCGTTGGCGTGGCATCTCTTTGGCATTTTGGATGCCATCGATGTTCTTGCGGGAGAAGAAATGGACGCTCTCGCCGATGAAATTACGGTGGCGTTCGCGACCCAACTCCTTGGTATGTCGGCGAACGGTCACTGCGAGTGGGCCGTCTTCGTCGCGCAGCACTTGCGGGATCCGGTGAGAAGGGTGAAGACCACGAGTCACATTTTACGCGAACGAATCGAAGAGTGGAACGGCGACGACGCCAAAGTGACCTTCATGCTCGAGGCGTGCAGTGTTGCTCAGAACCAGCTCGATGAGGCGCGGGCTTTGTGGGCGACGTACACGATTCCGCGCCCGTGACGCGCCTCGCCTTTTTGTAGACGAAAACGAACGAGTAATAGATGATAGTATCGCGTCGTTGCCCCCACGAAAATATGATTCTCTGATGAAAGACTATTTGCTATTGACGCGGATTCACTTCTGGAAGTCTTTGTTCATGCGCTCAGGCAAAATCGAGCACGGAGACTCGGTTGTTTGAGAAGCAGGCGGCAATCTTGGTACCTTCCTTGTTCCAACAAACCTCGAAAATACCTCCCTCGCCGTGGTACGTGCGAATCAAAGTCCCGTCCTTCACGTCCCAGATGTGCAAGTTCTTGTCGAAGGAGCCACTCGCTAGGTACTTGCCGTCGGGACTAAAAGCGACGGAGTACACCGGGTCGGTGTGGCCCTCGAGGGTGTGCAAGCACTTACCCGAGTCAACATCCCACAGCTTGATCGTCGCATCGTACGACGCGGTCGCAAGAATGAGCGGAAGATTAGGATTGTCAGTGCCCGGACCGGTCGGGCTCCACTTGATAGTGTAGATTTCCTTCTCGTGTTCGTTGAGATCGTGTACGCACGTATCTTTCTTCACATTCCACACCTTGGCGGTGAAGTCATCCGAGCAAGACGCGAGGAGCGTACCACTGGGATCCCACTTGATGGCATTGACTTCGTCATTGTGTCCCTTGAACGACTTAATAGGTTTGTCATCACCGAGCTTGCACACGTAGATGGAGTGGTCCATAGAGGAAGTGGCAAACGACTGTGCGTCTCTCCAGTCCACGTCCAGGGTGGGCGCGGAATGGAACGCGAATTGCTGCTTCATCGCGCCCGTGGCCACTTCCCAGACGATGGCCGTCTTGTCCACAGAGCCGCTCAGCAGATACTCGCCTGTCTTGTTCCACTTCAGCGAGAAAATAGGACCCTTGTGCATCTTCAGGCTCCTTACGAGCTTGCCACTCGCATCCCAGATGCGAGCTTGGCCATCGTACGACCCCGTCGCAAGGAGCGTGCCGTCTGCGTTCCAATCGAGCGTGGTGACGTCCTTTTGTTTGCTGCCGTCCGCGGTAAACTCGCCATTCTTTGCCTCATCTGTGTCCATGGCGTCGACGGCGTCACCTTCATCACTCTTGTGCTCCAAAACCTTCGGCTTCGAGAGTTTGGTCTGCGCCTCGCGGCCAGACGGTCCGGCCGGAATCGTCCACAGCCGCGCCGTGCTGTCGCCGCTCCCACTTGCCAGCAATTGTTTCGTCGGATTCCACGCGCAAATAAAAACTTCGCTCGTGTGTCCGTCCAGAATCGTCACCTCATCCGCCTTGATTTCCCTCTCGACGTCGTTCTCGATCTTAATCCCGTTCGCCTCTGCCTTAGCTCGCATCTCTCTCTCCTCCTCCTCTCTGAGCGCCTTTCGCTCCTCCTCTGACATGTTCCTGCGCTTCTCCACGATGGCTTTGAGTTCGTCCACGGTGTGCGAGAGCAAATCTTTCGCACTTAGTATGCTGAAATCCGCGTCGACATCCGTGCCGTCCTACGTTGTCATAAATGCACTCGTCAGTCATCGCTCCCGTCGCGAATCGATCGTGTTCAACATCAATTCTCGAAATGCATTCTTAAAATGCATTCCAAGGCGATTCGAGTTGAAATCTGCGATCGAGCGCCCGCGCGACGCATCGTCGCGCTACTTTCGTCACGGAATCCAACGTAAAGGATTTTAAAACAACGACACACACGTACATCGTTCAGATTCGCCTCGATCTCGCAGTACTGCAACCCTTTCTGCGTGAAGGCGATCAACGCGCCCGGTGGAATTTTCTCATCCCCCTCCGCGACTTTCGCTCCGTCCACGCGCGATTCGTGCCCGAGCGCGAACGCGGCGTGGGTAAATCCATTCTCAAGCAAATATCGGTAGACGAGATAGTTCATCTCGTCGCTCGTGAGCGCCATGGTGGGTGGAAATCTCGCTTCGCGCGCGATCGTGGACCCAGGGTTTGCTTCTCGACAACCGCGCGCGCCTCTCGCGCACCGCGCTCGATCACCGACGCGACGGCGCGCGTGGACGGAGAAAATACGCGCGAACGCCGCGCGCGCGAGGCGACCGCGCGCGGGGCGTCGCGGAGTGCGGCCCCGGCGCCGAGGTGCGCCGCGGTCGTTTTCCATCGACGTGTACGCCCTTCAATACGTGGACTGGCATACGTGACACATCGCGACCGCCCCGCGGGCGTCGACGCGCGCGTCGGCGTCCGCGGCGCGCGCCGGGGCGCTCGACGGGCGCGTCCACGGGCGCGGGCGCGACGCCATGCCCGGTCTTCGCCGTCTGCGCGACGGGCGTGGGAACGGGACGGACTTTTGGCTCTCGCCCAACCGAACGAAATCCTGGACCGCGCGCGCGCGCGCGCGGGCGTCGGTCGAGGACGAGCGAACGGAGGGAGAGCGCGTGGACGACGCGTCGTCGTCGTCGAGCGATGTGTGCGCGGAGGAGGAGGGGAAGACGGGGCTCGACCAAGCGCCCGCGGTGTTCGTCGGTTTTCCGCACGCGTCGTACGTGTGCGGGACGTGTCGAGACGTGTACGACGATCCGGTCGTCGCGAGCGATGGAGAGACGTACTGTTTGAAGTGCGTCCCGCGAGGGTTGGAGGTTGGTGCGACGGAGAACGCGGAGGTGGAGGATGGGATACAGGCGTTGGCGGTTTTGTGCAGACGGGCGCTGACGCTCAGGAGGAACGCGAACGGCGAGAGCGAGTGGACGTGGAAGGCGGACGGATGTGGAGAGAATGGGATTAGATTACGTATGCGAGACGTACACGATCGCGAGTGTGGGTTCAGGCAGAGACGGTGTTGGTACCCGCACGCGACGAGACACGAGGCGACGGCGCGAGACGACTCTCGCGCGGGGAGGGATTATTGTGGATATATGACGACCAAGTTCGCGTACGCGGCGCACGCGGCGACGTGTGAGTGGCGTGCAGAGAAATGTGACGTGGTTGGGTGCGAGGAGATGGTTCCGCATTGCAAGCGCGAGCAACACGTACGCACGTGTCCGAA
This sequence comes from Ostreococcus tauri, assembly GCF_000214015.3. NCBI lineage: Eukaryota > Viridiplantae > Chlorophyta > Mamiellophyceae > Mamiellales > Bathycoccaceae > Ostreococcus > Ostreococcus tauri. Next base: position 157,288 of record NC_014436.2, on the reverse strand, counting down.
GGCGCGCGTATCGTGTCCGAACGCATGCGAGTGGGAGGGCGAGCGAGGAGATTTAGCCACGCATCGCGCGTCTTGCGAACGCGAGTATGTTAAGTGCGAATTTATCGATCTCGAGCGCGAGCACGGCGCCGGATGTATGCACGGGTGCGAAAGAGCACTCATTGAGGCGCATAGACACGAGTGCGATTTCCGTCCGTGGTGCTGTCCAAGCTGCAATCTCGTTATAAACGCGATAAACGCTTCGGTGCACGCAATGAAATGTGGAGACGCTCGCCAACGATGTCCCAGGTGCCGCGCCATGGTACGAGAGGCGGCTTTTAAGGCGCACACAGAGCACTTTTGCGCTGGCTCTGCGACGAGTTGCGCGTACGCGTCTTTCGGTTGTCGAGAACAAGGGACGCGCGAAGAACTGCGCCAGCACGAGCGCGAGTCGGCGCCAAGACATTTACGTCTAGTCGTTAAGTCTCTCGATGACGAGCGATCGAAGGGTCTGAAGCAAGCGAAAATAATCGAGCGCATGGAGAAGGCGCTGACGAAATTTGGCGAAGACTATTCAAATTTAACCAGTAAAGCGGCGGAGCGCGTGAAATTCGTAGAGTCTAGGGCCATAGAACAGATAGAAACCTTACAGGCGCATCTTGAGGCGAACAAGAGAGCGTACGAAGAACACGTCGAGGCCTTGAATGAAGAGATTGACAAGTTGAAGGCGGAGCGCGACGCCGCAGTTGATGCGGACGCACACCTCGCCAAGCTCGACTCGGCCATCACGATAGAGCAAGCGAATGTACTCATAGCGGCATCTAAGGCAGAGTTCACGAAGTGCACCACTCAGCTAGCAAAGCTCACGGTCGCGATTGAAGCTAGTGAGAGGCAGTGGGAAAACGATATACAGAACGCACAGTCGAGGGATGAAGAAATCGCTGAGCGCTGCAGACGCGAGGTCGAGTCCGTTCTCGCGACGCAAGAAAGTGACGGCATCGTAGACGCGATCTCGCGCGTGGACACACTCTCCTCGGAAATACGCGAGTTGAGCAGGACGATGAACTTAGATTTGTTGGCTCTCGCCGAGAAACAGAACGAACTCGAAGCGCTTTGGAGAGCGTCAAACGAATCTTGGCGGCCTCCATTGACTCCGTTAGCATCGGCGGTCACTCGTTCAAGAAGTTCGCCATCACCTTCAAAGGCAAGAAGACGTTTCAAATCGAGCGGTACGGCCTCGGCGAGTGAAACAACGTCGGAGAAATCTATTCGCCGACTTGGAAGCGCGACGATGGCGGCGTCGCGCGCAACCGACGACTGGGACGGCATGCACGCGCCTCCGCCGCCGAGTTTTATCGCGAGCACGGACGGGTCCGATGGTTTGATCTCACCGCCGGCTTCGACGAATCCAAGCGAGGCGGAGGCTCCGATCCAGGCGACCCGCCACGCCGGCGTCAACATCGCCGGCGCAACCGACGACTGGGACGGCATGCACGCGCCTCCGCCGCCGAGTTTTATCGCGAGCACGGACGGGTCCGATGGTTTGATCTCACCGCCCGCTTCGACGAATCCAAGCGAGGCGGAGGCTCCGATCCAGGCGACCCGCCACGCCGGCGGCGATGACGTCTTCGGCGCCGCGCGTTCACTCGCGTCGGGGAGTCGATCGAAGACCTCCGCTCCGCCCGCCGCGCCTCCGCGTCCACCCTGGATCGAATTCGATGATGACTAACCCACCCTCGTCATCGCCCTGAGTGTACATGTAAACGACGCACCGACCATCGCCAAAGGCGCCTTCACGCTCGGAACCGCACTCGCTCGCGCGCCGCCGTCATGCCACCCGTCGTCGTCGGTGTCGACGGCGGCACCGGAGGCGTGCGCGCCGGCGTCTTCGACCTCAACGGCACCCCCCTGGGGTTCAGCGAGCGATCGTACGCGACGACGTTCCCCGAACCGGGACGAGCCGAACAGAATCCAAAAGATTGGATCGATGGACTCGGGCTCGCGGTGCGCGATGCCTTAGCGAGCGCGAACGTGGACGCGTCGGACGTGCTGGGGATGTGCGTAGATACGACGTGTTGCTCTGTCGTTGCCCTCGATGCGAACGGGGAGGCGCTGATGCCGTGCGTGTTGTGGATGGATGTCCGAGCGAGCGAAGAGACGCGAGAAGTCTTGGCGACGAGCGACGACGCTTTGCGGGTGAATTGCGACGGACGCGGGCCCGTGAGCGCGGAGTGGATGATACCAAAGGCGTTGTGGATGAAGAAAAATCGACGGGAGGTATACGACGGCGCTTCAATGATTTGTGAGTATCAAGACTTCATCAACCTGAAACTCACTGGGCGGTTTTGCGGGTCGAGGAATAACGTCGGTGTTCGATGGCACTTCGACGCCGGTGAACCGCCCAGGACAATGTTGGAGAAACTTGAGATGAGTGAGTTATTGTTGAAGTGGCCGAGAGAGATCTTGGACATGGGGAGCGTGATCGGGGGATTGACGCCCGTTGCCGCAGCAAACTGCGGGTTGCTCGAGGGAACTCCGGTGATTCAGGGAGGGGCTGACGCGTTCGTGGGCATGGTGGGTTTGGGGGTGATCGAGCCTGGACAAATGGCGCTCATCACCGGGAGTTCACACCTGCACTTAGGGGTGACGGATGAGGAATTCCATGCGGCGGGAATTTTTGGAACGTACAGAGCTGCGCTCGTGGAGAGCGCGCCGTTCGTCGTCGAAGGCGGACAGACAAGCACGGGCTCGGTCGTCCGGTGGTTCAAGGACTTGTGTGGTGGAGGCGATGAGTTTTATGACGAAATGAATCGCGAGGCGAGCGCTCTTCCGCCTGGATGTGAGGGAGTGACAGTGCTCGATCACTTCCAGGGCAACAGAACACCACACGTCGATCCGCTCAGTCGTGGAGCCATATCTGGGCTCACTTTGAAGCACTCGCGAGCACACGTGTACAGAGCCATCCTCGAGAGCGTGTGTTGCGGCACACGACTGATATTCGAGACGATGGAGCGCGGAGGGTACGCGCCGAAGGAAGTTGTCATCGCCGGAGGTACAACGCGCTCGGAACTGTGGTTACAAATCGGTGCCGACGTTACCGGGCTTCCGCACGTGGTGACGGAGTGCACCGATGCCCCTGCGCTCGGATGTGCCATCCTTGCCGCCGTCGGCGCCGGTGCCTTCAAGAGTATTCGTGACGCCGTGAACGCCATGGTGCGCAAGTCTCGAGTTATTATGCCAAACGTCGAAGCGCACGCCGCGTACTCGCGTTATGTCTACCCGGCGTATTTACGCATGTACCCATCCCTGCGTGATGTCTTGGGTTGCAAGCGAGCGCCCGAACGGACGACGAAGAGGCGAGCGATAGTGTGCCCGTCGCTGCTTGCCGCCGACCAAGGAGCGTTGGCGTCTGAGGTCAACCGCATGCTCGACGAGGGCGCGGATTGGTTGCATGTGGACATCATGGACGGTCACTTTGTTCCAAATCTTACCATTGGACCTCCAGTCGTTGCGGATTTGTCGAGGAGAGTCGGTCCCAGAGACGTATTCTTTGATTGCCATCTCAGTGTGAATAATCCTGCCACGCTTGTGCCCGCGCTCGCCAAGGCTGGGGCATCCAGCGTGACGTTTCACATCGAAGTCGTCAACGGCGAACGTGCGGCGGAGCTGTGCAGGACGATTCGCTCGCTGGGAATGCGCGTCGCCGTCGCGTGCAAGCCATCCACATCGTGCGAATCGAGCGGCGTGTACGACCTCTGCGAAGCGGGCCTGGTGGACATGGTTCTCTGCCTCTCTGTCGAGCCCGGATTTGGCGGACAAAAGTTCAAACCTAGCGTGCTCGACAAAGTCCGTTCCCTTCGCTCGCGCTTCCCCGATATCGACATCCAGATGGATGGCGGCGTGAACCCGACGACGGCGGTCGAGTGCGCCGCTGCCGGCGCCAACGTTCTCGTCGCCGGATCCGCCATCTTCTCCGCCCCCGACCCCGCCCACGTCATCTCCCTACTCAGATCGGCAATCGAAAACGCCCACTAGACACCCCGAATCCCTAGCCCTCGACATTGTAACTTGAGCTCGGCGCGCGTTACCACTACCGCATTTCTTGCCATGCCCTTTGACGTCCAGGCCGCGGGTACCGCCCTGTTAGAGGCGCACAGCGCCTCGGTGGCCTTAGCCAAGGCCAAGATCCGAGAGCTCGCGCTTCCGGTGCCGCTCGAGCGTCTCGATGACGTCGCTTTAGTCGTCGTGATTATTTGCACGCTCTTCAGCGTCGCGATCGCCCTGACGCTCACGCGCGCGCTCGGACGCACGGCGAGCGCGTTAAGGTTGTCCACGTCCTCGCGCGCGGACGCCATAGTGCTCATGGGTCCGAAAGGGAGCGGGAAGACGTGTGCGTGGCAGTCGTTGGCGTACGGCGAGCAAAAGTTTGGCACGTGCACGAGCGTGGAGATAAACGAGCTCACGGAGGACGTCAAGGGGAAGGACGCGCGCGGAAGGGAGGTCACGAAACGGAAAGTGCGGGTCATCGACGTCCCGGGACATCCAAAGCTTCGACGAGAGGCGATGCTGTGGTTGAAGCAAGCGAAGGCAGTGGTGTTCGTCGTGGACAGCGTGACGGTGGCGAACGAACGGAAGGAGGTGGCGCAGTTTCTGTTCTCAATCTTGAGCGACGAGAATTTTCAGCGACGGCGTTTACCGCTCATGCTGGCGTGTAACAAGGGCGAGAAGCTCACGGCGCATCCGCCTGATTTCATCCGGAAGCGCCTCGAGCGAGAAATCGAAGCCGTGCGACGCGCCGCCGAGGGAGAGCTCCCGAGCATGGCTATCAACTCCAAGCAGCGTCGGGCGAACGCTGCGGCGCAGAAAAAACGTGACAAGTATCGAACGCTCGGCCAAAGACCCGGCGAGGCGTTCACGTTCGACGCCTTCGCTCGCGCCACGGCGTGTCCTCCAACGACGTTCGACCGCCTCTCTGCCGTGAAAAACCAAGTCGAACCGCTCCGCGATTTCATCGTTCGTCTCCGACACTAGTGTATTACAATCTCTAGTCTCGTCTAGCCATCGTTGTTGCCTGAATCGACGCTTCAACCGCCGACACGCAACATATAATCCGTCCGTTCTACACCTCGCAGGTGGGCCCCGCCCCCCCTTAAACCCTCAGGCCTGACTCAACGACGTCATCGACATTGCTCGACGCTCGACGACCATGTACGCGACGTCCACCCTCACCGCCCGTAACTCCGCGTTCGCGACGAACGCGCTCGGCCAGCAGGTACGCATCTCGATGACGCTCGTGCGTCGCGTCGCGGCGACGAGGGCGATTTATTCGCACGCGCGAATTAAAGCCCTAGGTTTCGCCGCCGCGAGGAATGATGACGCGAACGCGTACGCGGCGACGCTGGCGTGGACGTGAAGACGCGACATGCGTGAGAATAAGATTACTGACGATTGTCCTACGTTCCGCTACGCGCAGAAGTCGAGCTCGGTGACGTCCCGAGGACGCCGCACGACGCTCGAAATCGTGGCCAAGAAGAAGTGGGAGAAGCAGGCGCTCACGCCGCGAGGCCTCCCCGTGCGCATCCCTATGCACGTGAAGACGGGTGATAAGGTGCTTGTGATCTCCGGCGCGGACAAGGGTAAGGTGACGGAGGTCGTTGAGGTGTTCACGAAGACTGGCGAGGTGTTGTGCAAGGATGTCAACGTGAAGACAAAGCACATCAAGCCCCGAGGCGAGGGCGAAACCGGTTCCATCATTCAGCGTGAGTTCCCGGTGCACCACAGCAACGTTCAGCACTACAGCGAGGCGCAAAAGGTGCGGTCGCGCGTCGGCACGGCGGTTGTCGACGGGAAGAAGGTTCGCAAGTTGGTCAAGACGGGTGAGGTTTTGGCGAACTAGACTTGCGCGATGGTAAGAGGCGCACGCTTTAGGTACCGGTAGGAGAGACATGTGTTTTTAATCAATGGATCGATTCATTCTTTGGTGTCGCGAACGGATGCACGCGCGCGACAGAGACGGTGATCGACAAGGTTCTTTTGCGACTGTTTCAATGCAGGGCTACGACCCGGAAAGTAAGGGTACAAACGCCGACAGTGGTGTAGCCACGTCGGCGAAGAGAAAAGAATAAAGAGACCGCCTCCTGACGAGCTTCTTGACTTACGCGAGCGAAAAACCATGTTTCAGCGCCGCCTCCCAAGTTAAATCTATGCGCGTATGGTCGATAGCACCTACCTCGTGGTGGTCCCACCCCTCGAGAGCGTGCACCAAGGCCCCGGCATGGCACGCGTGAACATGACCGCGCGGCATGGTCATCTCACACGAACGGAAGTCTTTCGACTCCCTGGGAAGCTTAAAAGCGGGGAGATCGGTGTACACGCAATCCTTGCGGCTCTCTGGGATCGGTGGCACGACAAACTGATGGAACGTCGCGCCACGTGGTGCACTCTTTTGATCCTTCATGCTGCAGTGCTTGCCGATGACCCAGTCCTTGATGTTCGCGCCGTCAGTCAGGCTCGTCGACTGAACAAAGAGGTGCTGATCCTTCTTGGGCGCTTCTGCGCGAATCATCTCGAATCTTTCTTCGCTCGTCGTGTACATCACCACCCGCACCCCTCGCTCCGCGCAGTAAAGCGCAATGGCTCGCCCGAGCTTGGAAGTCGCCCCGGTGAGGAAAATTTCCTTGCAGTCGTTCGGAATCTTCTGCAAAATTGCCGCCGCAGTGAGGGTGTTCCCGTGCACGACCCTGGTCTTCAGGGACTTCCCGTGCTTGTTTACGAATAGCGCACCGCCACCGTTCAGCGCCTCATTCTTATTCAGCGCCCCCAAACCCACGACTTGAACGCCCGATTTGTCGGCATCCAAAATCGCTTCCTCTATCTTCTTGTTGATGTGATTGAACTCACTCTTCATGAAGAATTGAAACCCCCACGCCGGCGTCACCCACGTCTCGCAGTTCAGTGTCTTCAGCCTGTGTCGATCAGCAACGAATGACTTGCCGAAAACGCGTAATAACAGGACGAACGGAACACAAAGCGGCCAAAACGGCTTCAGCCACCACTCCGACACGAACGGTCGGGATGAGAAGCTTCGAAGAACGAAGGGTAGGTGAAACACGCTCAATAACTCGGTTCCGTGCGCCATGAACACCACCTCCGGCGCTTTGACTGGTACCGCGTTCCCCGTGATAGCCTTCTCATACAGCTCGTCGCTTGTAACGTCAGCCGTGCCGTAGACGTAGTCGTACAGCGGCATGAAGAGGCAAAAGTTGGTATGCACGCGGGAGTGATGCAGCGAGTGGTAGCTTGGGGTGTAGATGAGGTACTTCATCCCCGGCAAGCGCATGAACCATCTCGGGACAAACTCAAAGTTGCAGTGCCCGATAGCGTTCAGGATATCGAAGCCGATCAGATACGTGTAGAACATTGCGATGTCGCCGCCGCCGAGCGCCCACGTGCCGAGCAGCGGAATCGCAAAGTTCGCCGTGTACATCAAGTGTTCCATGAACGGGTGAACGCTACCAGTGATGGGCTCCGTAACGAAACTCGCATGATGATGCGAGTGGTAAGCGCTGTACAGCTTGTGGTGATGGAGCGCGCGATGGAGCCAGTAATAGATGAACTCCGTCGGCCCCGCGTGCAAGAGCGCGAGCTGCGCGAATGACTTACCAGAGTAGAGCGGAAAATCCTTGAACCCCAAACCCGGCATCCAGTGTACCGCCGCGATGACCAGAGTTTGAAGCAATATGTAATCATCCCAGTGGTCTTCGCGATCGACCTGCTTGAAGTCTATTCCCTTCGCCTGTATCCGCGTGTTCCTCGTCCACGCGTGTACTCTCGAGAGGCTTATCCAAAGCTGCGCGTTTACGTATCGCGCCGCCGCGATTGCCAACAAGTGCCAACAGAACGAATCCGCGTCATCTTTCCCCAACGCGACGGCAAGTACAAACGGCGCGAACACCGCGTACTTCAAAGCGCCGACGTTCGCCCACGGGAAATCGTACCACACCCCCGGGCGCGTCGCCATCTTCGCGCACAGCCTCTGCTTTCTCGCTTTTCGATCGATCCCTCGACGCCCTCACACCCGCTACACGCCCCGTTTCGCCCCAACGCCGCGCGCGCGTCAACGATCGGCTTCAGTTGAGTCCTCGAACAGCCCTCGCGCGTCCTTCAACTCCCTCGAGCGCCCACAAGCGCGTCGAGCACGACGCAAACGTCGACGAACGCCACTCTCTGGTCCCGCCGCCGCGCTCGATGCGATCGCTTCAACGCTCGCTCGCTGAGGTCCCGCGCGCTGTGAAGCGACGGTTCTTCGGTTGGAATAAATACGACGCGCCGAACGGTGCCTCGATGCACCGCGTGGCGACGTCGCCGTCGACGTGTGCGGCGGCGACGTCGTGGGGCGAGAGCGACGTCATCGTTTTTCGTGGAAAAACCCGGGAGTGCGGTTGAGGCGAGACGCCGCGTGGTCGTTACACGTACTTTCTAATACTTGAGCGCGCTCGAGCGAAGGGCTAGGTGCTTGTCGAGCTCGTCCCAGAAGAACTCGAAAGCGGCTCGGTCGCCGTGACGCTGGGTTCGACTCACGGTGATGGTTTTGACGTTCCAGGTCTTGACGACGTCGATCTCCGGGTCGCCGTCGAATCGGGCGTGAAAGCCACGAATCTTCGAAAATGTCTCGACGAGATCACCGTCCTCGACGCCGCGGAAGGGCCAGTCTTTGAATTGCCACTTGGCTCCGAGAACGAAGCAGGCTGCGACTCGCGCCCAGTCTTCCGATCGCTTGTGCGGGGCCTTTTCGGTGACCTCGTACTTGATCTTGGATCCGTCGCGCTTGTACGTGCGCGAGATGTACACCGAGCTCGATTTCTTCGCTCCGGACTTTTGCACGACGTCCCAGGGGGTGAATTTTCCGTTTTGTAAGAATTCCTTGGCGTTGAACATGTTTAACACGACCTTTTGGTTGAACCCAGCCGGCACGATGATGATCGGGATGCCGCCCGGGATGCCAGACGTCTTCTTCTTCACAGGCGCCTTGGCTGGCATCGCGCTCGGCTTGCGCGCCGATACCGAGGAAGGACCGCTCGGTGCGGATGGTTGCGCCGCAGGCGCCGTACGTCGCTCCGATGGGACGTCGATCCCGTTCGCCACGCCCGGATTAGGACCGCTCAAGAAGGAGGCGTTCGTGTCCAAGTTCATGAAATCAAAATCGCTCCCGACGTGCTCTCTCCAAAACACCTGCTCCTTCACGTCGCGGTACCTCTGATTTTTCACCCCTTTTGCTAAGTCTTCCGCCTGCTGTTTCTCTTCCTGCAGGCGCTCCATCTCTTCCTCCGGCGCCTTGAAGAAGGCCAAGACGCTCGTCATGTCCTTTGGCGCTCGCAAGACAGAGTTCCTATCTCTCAACACGCGCTCGCGCGGGACCCCGTCCTCATCCTCGTCCTCCCTCGCCCGCTTCCCAGCGTCTATACCCGCCTCATCGTCCACGAGCACCGCCGTGACGTCTATCCGCTCGCTCGTCGCTTTCTTCCCCGTGAGATAGTCGATCAAATCGTTCCTGTCAAGCATGGACAGCGTCGCGAACCCATCCGCGATCGCCGCCTTCATATACGCCGTGTGCGCCATCGACGGGTTCTGCACATGGTGCTTGATGAAGTACCATATCTGCTCGACCTTTAACAGCTTATTCCCGACCTTGGATCGGTAATTTGTCTCCGCGCTTCGCCTCAGCGGGACGTCTGCTTCCCTGAGATGGATCTCATTCGCGTCGTGCGTCGATCTTCGCGCGGTTAAATCTCGTCAGTCGCTCAGTCACAACACGTTACATATGAATACGCGTCGTTCGAGCCCGTTCACGTTCGCTGCGATCGAGCACGCACGCGGAGATGTGTCCGTTTACGACGTGATCTCGAATCAGCCGCAACGCGTCCATTTCGACCGCTTTACGCGATGATCACGCCCGTTCTAGCGCGTTGACGCTTGGTCAGAGTTCGTTCACGGGCGGTGTCGTCGACGGCGACGAATCGCGACGCGAGCGCTCGACGATGGGCGCGGGCGTGTGAAGATCTGAGCGGGTGGGCCACAGCCTTAGGGTATGACGAAGCGTCGCTCGAGAGCGGGGTCGAGCAACGAAGCTTTTGAAGGGACACGATGGAGTTCGTGGAATAATCAGCGTCGAATTAAAATGTACATATATGCTCGCGTTACTTTGCGGCGTCTCGGCAGAGCGCGGAGACGCGCGCGCGGGCGTCTCGCGCCACTCCGGGGTCTCGATTGACGATGCGGAAGAGTTCCTCGTCGCCACTTCGTGATGGCGCGATGGCGCACCATTCTGGGCACGTTCGCGTGAGAATGCGTATAGAATCGATCAACTCATCGTTCGACACCGGTGCCCGCGCGTTCGTGCGAGCAAGCTCGTCGAGGAGGAGATTAAGCTCCATGACACGGCGCTTCCCGGCGGCGAACGTTGAACGCACCGCATCAAAGACTTGCGGCAGTCGACCGTACAATCTGCGGCGCTCGCGATCGGCGACGGCGACTGGGGAGTTGTACGCGTCCACCACGGCCTGACGCTCGAGTACGGCCTGGATCGCGCTCTTAGAAAGTCCCTTACACTCAGGACCCAAATCCGACATCGTTCGAATGAGCTCGCCCTCACTCACGCGCTCCTTTGACTCACCCAAGATGGGTGCGCTCGACGACGACAAAAGTCTCGGCTCCACTCTGCGTTGCTCTTCCTCATCCTCGAGCTCGATCTCCGCCAACTCCGGAAGTTCGACGCTCTCGAGATCGAAATCGTCTCGCCACGTCTCCATCGTCGCTCCGCTCGCGTCCGAACCGTGCACTTTTGCCACCGTCTCGATCATCCGAACGCGAATCTCTTCGACGCGCGCTTTCATCGCCGCTAGCCCCGTCACATCACCATTCGCTTCATCACCGTCGCCGAAATCCACCTCCACGCGCACCCGCCTCGCGTCCGTCCTCGACCCTCTCGCTCGCAACCGCACGCCGCCGCCGCTCAACGCCGCAACCAACCGCAGCGTCTCAAGCGTGCACCTAGACCCAGTCGCCCGCTCAACGTTCGCACACACCGCATCTGCGTTCGCCAGGATCCCTCTCGCGCGCATAAATCGCGCGACGAACAACGTCGACTCGCACGCGTCGAGCGCCCGTCTGAATTTCATCGGAAGCGCCCGTCCATCCGTCATCGTCCCCGCTCGCCCTCCCTCCGACGCCGACGCCGACGCCCGCGCGCGCGACGCTGCATCACGCGCGTTCTCCCTCGACGCCGCTCCGTCGCTCGCGTCCGCCTCGCCCTTCGTCCGCTTCGTCGACGACACGTTCGAATCGTTCGCCTGGCGTCGTTTTGAATTCAAATTCGCACCATCCCCATCCTTCTCCGACGCCGACGCCGCGCCCGCGCGCGCGCCGACGTTGGCGTCGATCGCGTCGAGGGCGAGTCGGGCCATGACGCGCCCGCGCGACATCGCGCGTGGGCGTGCGGGGCGCGGCGCGGCGGTCGAGCGCGTTCGTGGTGCTCGCACACGCGGGTGTGGATACGCCATCGACGACGACGCGCGATGACGATCCGCGCGCGATCGTCCCGCACCGCGCGACGGCGACGACGAACGGACGGGCGATGGCGACGCGGGCGATCGCGCGCGCGATCTCGGTCGCGCCCGCGCGCGCGCGAGCGGGCGAACGCCCCGCGCGCGGCGCGGCGCGTTCGCGCGGGCGGGCGTGGGAGACGTCGCGCGCGCGCACGTTCGTCCCGTCCGCGCCCACGCGCGCGGGTGCGGCGGTGGCGTCGACGCGGACGTCCACGGTGACGCCGCGGGCGTCGAGCGTGGACGATGACGTGGTGGTGGTCCCTGGGGATTACCGCGTCGGGGGAATTCTGCTCGCCGTGGCGGCGCTCACGGGACCGGCGTTGCACCTGTGGACGCAGTCTGTGATTCACGGCGTCTTGGGTGGGTTTTTGTCGTTCCAAGCGTCGCGCGTGCGCTTTCGATTCACCCGAGAGGCGATTGAGGTGGTGTTCATCGAGCCCGGGGCGAGCGACGAGACGGCGGCGAACGTCGACGTGGCGACGAGCGGCGATAATAAGCTCCAAGGCGGGGGTGAGAACCGCTGGGCGTACGACAGTATCACGAACTGGGAGTTCTGGTGGCCCGGATTTCCATGTCTCGTGTACTTCAGGGAGACGCAGACGAAGAGCGATGGACAGCCACACTTTTTCCCGATCATCATGGATGGCGAGTTGCTGTACAAGGTCATGCTCGATCGGTTCCCGAAGAGCGTGAACGAGAAGCCGTCTCCGAGTGAGTGGAGCTTGGATTTGGCGCTCGAGCAAACGTCCATCGGGAGACAGATCAAGGAGAACCTCACGGACGAGCAGCGCCAAAAGGTGAAGGAACTCAAGGGGATTCCGTATCTCGACAAGAACTAATACGCGCAATAAAATATATCAACGAGACACGAATACGTAAGGTCACGCTGTCGACCTTTGTTGTAATCTATTCAGTGACACTCTCATCACACGGGCTAAGTACGAGCGGAGAACGCGACCGACTGGGAGCTTTGTTGACTATTTTTTCGAGAAGGATGTACCATCCGCGCTGAGCTTGTCCTGAGCGACGAGTCCGAGCAAAAACTGCTCCAGATCCTCGATGGACTTATCGTACACCGGGTCGACGACGAACATTTTCAGCATGTTGTGGATACGATCCAGCGAGAGACTTGGGAAGTTAGTGAGCATCCCCATGACGTATTGTTCGTACACCATCATACCCGCCGCCGCGCTTTCTTCCGCCGTGACGACACCACTGATGTGCTCGTCGTCGTTATGCACGCCGTCCATCGCGTCAACCTCGTCCGTTAGTTCGGTGAGCGCGTACACGACACCTTGTCCGTCATTTCGCTCGATAAGCACGCCGTGATTTATCCACACGGCTATTCGCCTTCTCAGAGCGTCTACGCTCACGCCAACTTCGTGGGCCAAATCGCTCGCGCGCCAACTTTCCGCGCGCTGAAAGTGGTGAAGAATCGTCGCCTGCAGCGGATTGACGCTCACCTCAAACGTGCGATCGTTGTGCGTGACGTCCATGACCACTATTCCCAGTGCCGGTCTCCATTCCATCTTTCGAGGCGCCTTGATTTGATGATATCGCTTTGCGTACAGATCCATCTGTTCCTGAATCTCTTGCGGAAGCTTAAAGTCCGTCACGTCGGTCGAGAACGCGGGCCAGAACATGGATGAAACGATCGTCGCTTCAACCGGAGTGTGCATCAGTATGTCGTTCGCGCGTCGATCCTTCGCCGACGGCGTTCCAGTCGTTGGCTGCACCTTGATGTTTGCGTTGGTACGCTTGCTATCCGCGAAATCCTTCAACATCACCTCGCAGTTGTGCAGACTTCCCTCCCCGAATCGGAGCTTCAACAACTCCAGCGCGTGCATCTCACGATCGGTATCGTACGTCGTCTTGGCTAAGAGCTTCTCCGCAAGCATAGTGCGATATTCGTTGATAAAGAGTTCCTTTGAGCCGTAAATGCCCACCAAGAGACCGATGATGTCTCCGCCCTTCCTTCGTCGCCCACGACTCGCCGCAGCCTCTGTTTCCACCGGTTCGGGCTCCCACGCATCCCATCCCGACAAGACCTGCTGCGTCTGGACAATGTCGTCCTCGTGCGCGTCCTCAGTTATCGTCGCGGCGATGGCAACCATCTCGGCGGTGATGCTATCCATGCGATCCAAGTTGTCCGCGTCCATCAAGCCGACGCTCGGATTCGGCGCAGGCACGCTCGATTCGGCGAATTCCATACTCTCGCCTCGCGCTAAGCGCCCGAGCTCTGCGTACAGCGCGCCTTCGCCGTCGCCCTCGCCGCCGCCACCGTCGTCGGTTAACATGGTGACTACGCAGCGAATTGTGTCCTTGCGCTCACGCAAATATTCCTTGATCGGTCCGCTCACGAGCTCAAGAACGACGCCCGAGGGGTCGAGTTCGAGCAGGGTTTTGATCGTCCCTATGTACTGCTGTACGATATCCACAGTTGAAGCCCCCGCATGGAGTAGACGCGAGCGCGTCGCGTCGACAAAGGAGTCCACGAGCACCGAGTGCAGCATCGTGTTCTGCAGACATGTGCGCAAATCCGTAATTGCCGGCAAAGAATCAGGGTACTCGACGATGATGTCGAAGAGTTCGTGAATACGAAGCGCGCCGAGATGTTCGTACACAGCGTACTCGAGCCTACCGCGCCACGAATCGATCGCCGCGCCGTCGTTCGCACTCAGGCTCAGCGCCGTCTTGAAAAACTCGAGTGGCACGGCGCGAACCCACCGCAAGGTCGCCCTGAGTTTCGGCGCATCGAACGCGCCCTCACACCGTCGGACGACGTGTTGCTGCACGCACCCTCCGAGCGCACGCGCCGCTGCGTTCTCCGCGACGCGTCCGAGTGATTCGTGACATTTCGCGAGCGCCGTGCGCATCTCCGCTGTTGCGGCGCTCCACAGTAGTCCCATCACCTCCGCGCATCCCGCGATGTCCATAGAGATCGTGCCCTGACGCTCCAACATATTCGTCTCCATCAAATCATTCTCCTCGTCATCGCTCGTCTCTCCCCACCGTCGACGCACCGCTCGATCGTACTCTTTCGCCTGAACGCGATACCACGCGCTTAAAATCGCCGACAGCCGCGGAGGTCCGCGCGCGCACACCATCGCCCCCACCTCCGCATCGAACACCCGCACGAACGCTTCCACGCTCGCAGACGTCTCATTTTCACTCCTCGCGCGCGAAGAGAACGCCCGCGCGCGGCATCGTTCGCTCTCGACGATCTCGGCGAATTTCAGCGTCGCCGGCGCCGCGCGCTCGCGCGTCCACGCGTCCAACCTCTCGTCGCTCACACCGTCGTTCAGCGCGCGTACGAGCGTCGCCGGCACCTCACACGACTTGCACCACGCCTCGAGCGCGTCCTTGCCGACGCCCGAGGCGAAGGCGCTGAGAAACGCGCGTTCGAGAACGTCGGAGCAATTCGAACGACGGAGCGTCGCGAACGCCTCGTCGACGTCCTTCGCGCTCAATGCGCTCGTCGAGGGATCGTTCGCGGCGAGTGATCGAGCGAGACACCACGCGTCGACAGCCATCTGCCGCGCGAGGTGAACGCGAGCGGTGGAGTGGTGTGGGGAGCGACAGCTGAAAAGCGGATTGTTCAAACGCGAACGTCGCGTCAAACGACTCGGCGATACCCTATGAATGTTGGTGCTAAACTACAGAGCGCGGTTCGCTAGACGTCTAAGAGGTGGTCTACATCGGACACTTTGCGATCGGGCGAGCGCTGGAATGGCGAGGACGATCGGTCGATGGAGTGGACAACGTCGCTCGGAGCGACGCGCTTGCCGATGAAGGGCAAAACGATGAGCGCGACGGCGGTCCATTGCGTTAATGTGAGCGGCTCGCCGAAGAGGTAACAGCTCAGGAGGACGCTGATAACTTGTCGCGCGGTCATGAGTGACGCGAGGACGACGGCGGAGTAGGCCTTGATGGTGTACGCGATGCTAAACTGAGCCACGGTTGAGGCGACGCTCAGGATGAAGATGTCTCGGGAAATCGCCGAATGCTCGTACACGAATCGCAGAGCCACTGTCAATTGGTTCGTGCATACGATCCACACAAAGCTGAACATGGTCGTAAAGAGTGAGGTGAAGAAAACCTGCGCCGTGACTGTGACGCGATCGCGTCGATACATCGTCTGCTGATAACTCGACGTAAAGCCGTCACAAACGAAATACATGAGCAAGATGAATATACCTACTTTCATCGACCACTGACGCGCCGCCTCGACGCCGAGGTCGCTCTGCATCTCAAACTCCCTTTCCACCTTGCTCTCCCACCCGCGATTGACGACGAAGAGGAAGCATCCCAAGGTAACGACAAACGCCTCAACGTACTCGCGCAAAATAAATTTCCTCCCGTCTAAAAAGTATCCCCAAATCATCACCGGCACCACCTTCATCGTCTTCGCCAGCGTGCTCACGCTAAACGAGAGATACTTCAATACTTCGTACTGGCACAGCGTGGACAAGAGATTACTCACGGATACCGTGGCATAATCTTTCGAGCTCGCTCGATTCCGCCCGCCCCACCCGAGCGCCGCCGCCAGCGTCCCCGCCACGATCATCGACATCCACCGATTCATGAACACCAAGAACATGGTCGTGGTGAACACGTCTCCTTCGCCCTCGCCGACGTTCGCACCCTCCCCTCGCGTCCACTCCAAGGCGCCGAACCGCGTGCTCTCTCGCAACACCCTCCGCCACGTCGCGGACGCGTCCTCGTTCGAGACACCGTCTCTCGCGTACGGCAGCGTCATCACGCGCTCCTGCAGCACCCCGTACACGGTGAGCGAACCGATCGTCCCGAGCGCGCACGCGGCGAACCGCACGGCGGGAAAGAGGATCGCACTCGTCGGCGTCCTCGAGGACGCGTCATCGTTTTGCCTCTCGCTCGACATTCTCTTCGAATCTAGGACTCGCGCGGACGCCGAGGCGTCGCCGAGACGATCGCGCGCGTTCAGTGACGCGTCGGCCGAGCGCTTTGACATCGAGCGTCGCGACGCGCCGAGGGATGCGCGTCCGGAAGTGAAGCCCGAGGGGCGAGCGGGACGAGACGAGAGACGACGCGATCATCGCGCGTAGGTCGATCGAGGGTCGAGCCGTACGTTTTTTGGTGAATACTTGGTAGATTTTTGTACATGCCATCGCGTGGTCCACGACGGCGTCTAGCGGAGCAAGGGATCGGGCGTGAGCACGGCGGCGACGAGGTCACCGCCAAATTTGGAGCTCGCGACGACCAACACGACGAAGAGCACGAGAAACTCCGCGCTGGCGTTCACGACGACCTCTTTGCGTCCATCCTCGAGTTCGGTGATATCTATGGAGAACCACTCTCGCAAGGCGTTGGAGATCGATCCCAGAAGACCGCTCGGGACGTCGTCGCTCGCGCGTCTCTTCGGCTCTCGCGAGCCGTCTCGAGCGACCGCACCCTCTTCACCTCGCGCGCGCGCCTCCTCCTCGGACCCCACCGCAGCGTCCACCTCGTCGTCCACGAAATCGTTCATCCACGACAGCACGGCGAACAAGCTCGAGAGCTTTCCGTATCGCCGTTCCAACCGCTCGAACGCCGCCGCCGCCGCGCGCGCGATATCCGTCGGCTCCGTCTCTTCCCCAGAATCCACCCGCACCATCAACCGCCGCACACTCTCCTCTCGCTCGATCTCCTCTCGCATCGCCCGCATCATATCCGACGCCTCGGCTCGCTTTTTCTCCCGTCTGCGCTCGGCTCGCGCGCGTCGCCGCGCGCGTTCATCCTTCTCTCGCGCCCCTTCCTCCGCCATACCCCCCCCAAACTTCTGCC
>NC_014436.2:108152-139884 GCF_000214015.3 Ostreococcus tauri | reverse complement strand
GTGAGACGGGGCGAGAGGCGGCGCGCGCGGAGGCGCGCGCGGAGGCGCGAGAGGCGGAGGCGGAGTTCTTCAAAAACGTCGTCGAGACGCCGAGGGCGACGCCGTTGCCCAAGGTGGACATGAAGACGACGCTGAGTGATCTCGATGCCTTGCTCGGGATCGATACCGAGGCGGAGGCGAAGAAGAAGGCTGAGGAAGAGGATGCGTTTCGAGCGACGCCGCGGTCGCCGTCGACGGATGAGCGAGAGGCGCCCGCGGAGGATTTCGCGAGCGGTGGGGTGTCCATCTCGCCGCAGGCGCTGGAGGCGCTGAAGAACGCGGAGGAGTCTCGAACGGGGATGAACAAGGGCAAAGGGGATGAGTTGGAGAAGGTTTTGAACGACCTCAGCGCCAGGGCGAGCAAGAACAAGGAGGCGGGGAAGAGCATGGAGGAAGACGCCGAGCTTCAGGCCTCGATGAAGAAGCTCGTCGAGATCTTAGAGAGTCCGGAGGAAGAGTCTGTCCCGCCGCAAGATGTTGAACGAATCAAGAAGGAAATTTTTGGCATGCAAACGTTTTACGTAACCGCGGTGGAAAATTTGGGCGCCGAGATGAACGGCGCCGGTGTGCTTTTCAAGGGTAATCTGCGAGCCGAGCGCGCCGAGGTATGGAAGACGGTACAGACGTCCATAGAGGCCATGTTCGACGGCCAATACACCGCGTTTATGCTCGAGGAACCGTTGGGTGAGGAGGGCCCAAGCGGCGACGCCGCAATCGACAGCAAATACGGACCGCGAGTGAGCTTCCTCGTCGTTCCGAGCGATCGCGCCGGACCGTCGCCGCAAACGACGGGATGGCAGTATCTTCTTGCCCTCGTACTGATGGGTCTCACCGTGGGCTCGGCCGTCCAGCTCGGACTCGTCGCCGAGGTGTCCCGCCTGCCACCGGAGACGATGACGTGGTTGCGCCAAGCTGGTGAGGTTGAACTCCCCGAGGGCGTGTTACCGCCGGGTTTGGAGAACTTCGACTCCGTGGCTTACGTTGAAGCGGCACTTCCAGTGAGCATAGGCGTCATGGCCGCGAGCGTCGGTCACGAAATCGGTCACCAGATTGCCGCCTCTATGCGCAAGATAAAACTCGGCATTCCATTTTTGATTCCGAACTCTCAGCTTGGCACGTTCGGTACGCTGACGCAGATCAAGAGCACACCAGAGACTCGATCGGATCTGTTCGACGTCGCCGCGGCGGGTCCCGTCGCCGGATCCATGGTGGCGCTAAACCTCTTTGTTTACGGTTTAACACTCTCGATGGGCGGCGATAATCCGGATTTGATCCCGATCCCGGAGACGTTGTTCAACACGAGCCTCCTCCTCGGTAGCATCTCGCAGCTCTTCCTGCATGCGGGGGCGAAAGGAGTCTTGGTTCATCCGTATTTCATCGCGGGCTGGTGCGCACTGACGACACAGGCGCTTAATCTTCTTCCCGTCGGCTCCATCGACGGCGGGCGCATGGCGCAAACCGCCTTTGGCCGTCGCGTCCTGGGCGCCACCTCCCTGGGCACGTACATATCATTAAGCTTCGGCGTGATCGCGAGCTCTTTGGCCCTTCCTTGGGCCATCTACATCGTGCTCACGCAACGAACGCCCGAATTCGCGCCCAAGGATGACGTCACGCCGGTGAATGATTTCCGCGCCACGTTGGCCTTCGCCATGATTGCCTGCGCGTTCCTCATCTTGCTCCCCGGCCCGATCGACGCCAGCACGGCCGAGATCGCGAACATTCCTTTCTAGGTCAACGATGTTTCAGCGTGTAATCCAGCTCCCTCGCATTGCGCTCGACGAACGCCTTCACACTCATCGGGAGCTCCAATTCCAACCACGACGATTCGCGCGCGCCTCGCGCGGCGCAGAGATCTCGGATGATTTTCAGATCTGCGCAATCTAAAAAAATCTGACGCGATTTAGATACTATAGAAATTATAACTCTATGTATAACTGGATAGGAAATCTGGATCCCGCAACGCCGAGCCCGGGGTGAAAATCCCATACATCACACGAATGAACACCGTGTGCGACACCGCCCGTCTCCACCCGACACTCTGTCTTACCCCCGTCCACCGACCGCGCGCGCTCGAGCGATATCGCCGCACACCGCGCCGCCGCGACGTCGCACTCGACGCACGCTCGGGCGTAGGACCTCCGCACACGCACGCGCTCGACCGCTTCGTCGTCGCGCGACGCGGACGGGCGAGACACGCGTCGTTTCACGCGCGCACGTCGACGAACCGCGACTCGTGATGGCGACGTGTGGGGCGAGTTCGAGCGCCGTGTGCGCGCGCGCGAGCGTCCGAGACCGCACGCGATCGCTCAAATCGTTCAAGCGAAACGCCACGCTTCGCTTACGGGCCGTTGTGGACAGCGAGAACGAAGCGTCGAGCGCTGCTGGTAAAAATGCGCCGTCCAGACCGGCGGAGTTGCAGCTGCGACCGGCGGGGGTGAGCGACGCGGTCGTCGACAGCCAAAAGGCGCTCGAGGCGTTGGCGAGATTGGGGGGTAATCGTACGTTTTCTGCGCGCGCGTTTCGTCGCGTTTTTACGAGCGAATTCGCGTCGGTCGAGGCGTGGGCGCGCGAGTTCGGGCGATCGCGGAAGATACGCGAGTTCTTCGGCTTATCCTTGCATGCATCCTTCTGGCTCTCACGCGTTCGGCCTCGTGGTGATTTGCGCGTGTACATGGCGGCGATACTCGAACTCGATGACTGACGATTTCACTGTGATGATTCGTACCTACTCGCAGCGTACGAGAGCGAGCGCAAGTCAAGCATCGTGACTATCGGCTTGAGCATTCACAGCTGCCCGGTGGAGATTCGCGAAAAAATGGCAGTCCCGGCGGAGGCGTGGAACGAAGCCGTGGCGGAGCTGTGCTCGTATCCGCACATCGAAGAGGCTGGAATTTTGTCGACGTGCAATCGCATGGAGATTTATGTCGTCGCGCTGAGCTATGAGCGCGGTTTGAAGGAAGTTGAGGAGTGGATGGTGAAGTACTCTGGGGTTGACTTGGAGTCGCTTAGAAACCACCTCTTCGTGCTCAAGGATCGCGAGTCCACGGCGCATCTTTTGAAGGTGTCTGGAGGTTTGGATTCGGTCGTGATGGGTGAAGGGCAAATTTTGGCTCAAGTCAAGAACGTGTTCGCCATGGGAGAGGGCGTGCCCTCATTTGGTCGTCACTTGACGGGTTTGTTCAAGGCGGCGATCACCGCCGGGAAGCGCGTGCGTAGCGAGACGTCCATCGCCTCCGGTGCTGTGTCCGTTTCCTCCGCCGCGGCTGAACTCGTGCAGTTAAAGCTCCCGTCGCAGTCGTTCGAGGGTGTCAAGGTGCTCATCGTCGGCGCAGGTACGATGTCCAAGCTCTTGGTGAAGCACTTGGCGTCCAAGCGCTGCACGGAGATGACCATTGTGAATCGCACCAGGCCGCGTGCCGAGGCGCTCGCGGAGGAGTTCCCGGAAGTGAACATGCGCATTGAGCTCATGGATCAGTTCTTGCCGCTTGCGAGCGAGCACGATGTGATCTTCACCGCGTCTAGCGCGGTTGATCCGATCATCAGCAAGAAAGACTTGGCCGCCTTCCCGGTGTGCGGCGAAGTCGTCGGTGGCAAGCGTCGCCTCGTGGACATCGCGGTGCCGCGAAACGTTGACGCAAACTGCACCGAAGATCCGAACACCGTGGTTTACAACGTCGACGATCTGAAGGAACTCGCCGAGTTGAACAAGGCGAAGCGAGAGCAAGCGGCGCTGGAAGCGCAGGCGCTTTTGCAAGAGGAGCAGCGAAACTTCGAGGCGTGGAGAGATAGCTTGGAAACCGTGCCGACGATCAAGCGTCTTCGTCAAAAGGCTGAGGACTTGCGCCAAGCAGAATTGGACAAGGCTATGTCCAAGCTCGGTGATGGGTTGACGAATAAGCAGAAGAAGGCGGTTGAGGAGCTTTCCCGGGGTATCGTCAACAAGCTTCTCCACGGGCCCATGGCGGCGCTTCGATCAGACGGTTCTGATCCCACCGCCGTGGCCATGACCCTGGTCAACATGCACGCCCTTGAGCGCATGTTCGACCTGCGCAACGTCAAAGAGTAAATATTAGGCCTTAATCCTTGCTGGCTGACTATTCTTTGACGATGCGTGAAATTTTGTCACAGCATTCCCTTCTCTGGGGAGACTTCCGTTGATTTCCTTAGTCTCGTCGGGGCGCCGTCGCGCCGCACTATTACACCGACCGCCGCGCTCGTTTAGGAGCGCGTCGTGTACCATAATAAACACACTTCACAACACCAGTCGAGCCACCTCTCATCCCTCTCTTGACGTCTTCGATCCACCGCCAACGTGGCTCTGCGTGGTGATCTTTCTGTTGACACGTCCACGCTCTCTTCACCCGCACACGTGCGCGCGTCGACGCCCCGCACGCCTCGCACCGAAACAACACGCGCATACCGACGCATAGATACCTCGAGCGGCGCGTGACATCGAGTATGGCGTCGCGTCAAGAGGAGAGCTCGCGCGCGTCACCGATGCACTTCGTTCGATCGATGTTCAACGTGCGTCTCAGTGCGGCTAAAGCGCGTCGTTCGGGCGCGTTAGCGAGCGTGTCGACGTCTCAAACGCGAGAGTTGAAGTCTGTGCGCGGTAAGAACCGAAGAACGACGCGAAACGTTGGAGATATCGCGCGTAAGGAGGACGAGCGGAGGACGAACGCGCGGACGAGCGCGGACGATAACGACCGGGACGTCGATCACGGACGAGACATATCGACGTTTGATAAGGAAGATAAACCTATGTTGATATGTGCGTTTGACGTTGTCGGTGCGACGGCGGCGCAGGAAGCGATGATTCGGGAGGCGATGACGCTGAAACCGAATTATTCCTACCGCGTGCGAGAGGTGGTCGCGGAGAACGAGTCTATTATGAACTTGGGCATCTTTAAGAGCGTTCGATGCCTGGCGAAAGATTCGAGAGATGGTTTGAGAGTGACGTTTGAGGTGGTACCTTACGAGATCATGCGTGGTTTAGAGTTTTACGGCCTGGACAGCGTCCCGGCGAAGCTCATCGAGGACACGTTCAAGCCGCAGATGGGGAAGCCAATGAATTCAAAGGAGATCGTCGGCGCGCTGGAAAACTTCAAGGCGTATAACGTCAACACAAGACGTTTCGGCGAGGCCACGATAGAAGGAATGCGAATGATTGACGACACGAGCGATGGGATTTTGCGATTGGAGTTCATCGAGACTTCGGTGGACGGGGTGACGATTGAGATTGATCCATCGGTCGACCCGAAGACCGGAAAGGAGAACAAAGTCGTGAGCAAGGTATCGAGCATCATGCCCTACTTTGAGGGCATCGCACACACAAAGTGCCTCAACGGTGACCGCCTGCGCGAGGCCGTGGATAGGTTCCGGGCGCAGAATCCACGATTCGGCGAACCGCGGATTAACTTATTGCCGACGCCGGGGAAGCCGCTGGGGCACCGCACCTTTGTGGTGCAGCTCAAGGAGAAGGCGATGCGCGGCATCACGTGCGGTGGAGGCATGAGCGCCCGAGGGCTCTCGGAGGGGATCTTCAGTGGCTTAGCGGGACACTTCAGCGCGTTCCACACCAACCTTTTCGGAACGGGAAAGATGTCAAACTTTAGCATCGAGGCAACGCCGAGAAAGGGCGGGCGCGGTCTTACTGTCGTCCGACCGCACGTCAACCTCTCCTTCTCCGATCCATGGGTTGGCTTCGGCCCCGCTCGGACCTCGCGAACGCTCTCATTTAGGAGCGATAGTAACAGCATGCGCGCGACACACGGTGTTCCCTCGAATGCCGAGGGTGATGGGACGCAACCAGATATCACGGCGCCCGGTTTGTCTGACATTTCGCTTCAGAAGCACGCAGCGTGCATCGAGCACTCACGTCCACTCCTGAACGGATGGACTGGTACTTTTGCCGTAGATTTCAAATCGACGTCCGTCTTGGATAACGACGGTCAGCATTCTCTACTCGACGCCTACGGTGCGCCAGTGACGTTCAGTGGATTGAAGTACGACACCGCGTTCGCGTCTCAGCTTCGGTTCACCTACAGTGGCGCGAACTCAGCGCACTTGATGTTGAGCGCCGAGCAAGCGCTCCCGGTGCAACCGCAGTGGCTCAAGTACACGCGCGTTGTGGCCAAGGCGAAACGTTCGTTCGATCTGCTCAACCTCAAGCAGCTTCCAGGCCCAATGCAGCTCGTACTGAGCTCAAAGGGCGGGAGCGTTTTCGGAGATTTACCTCCGTATGAGGCATTCGCCATCGGCGGTACGTCGAGCGTCCGAGGCTATAACGACGGATCGATCGGTACGGGTCGTAAGTACGTCGTTGGTAGCGCCGAGTATCGCTTACCGATCCGGCCGGGAATCACGGGAGCGCTGTTCTTTGATTACGGGAGTGACTTACACTCTGGTAGCAGCGTCTTGGGCGATCCCGCTGGAACGCGAGGCAAACCGGGGAGCGGGTTCGCGTACGGCGGCGCCGCGCTGTTTGAGACCGGAGGTCTTCCGATTCGCTTCGACTACGCGATGAACCATCAAGGAAACGCGCGATTCCACTTTTCTCTAGCGCGAGATTTCATCTAAACGGCTAACGGCTAAACGGCTAAGCACTCTAGGTGATGTACATACAGTGGGACAAACATAAAATCATTCATTCACCCACGAGTTCCGGGAACTCTTGCGTCTTCCCCGCGCGCCTCTTCGAACACTTGGACTCGGCGCCGTCGCGCGAATCACACTGCATGGGAAACGCGCACATACACGGTCCGCTTCGTCGCTCGCGAAACGTGTAGGACAGTCGAACGTCGTCTCGCGCGATGGTTTCGCCCTCCACGTTGTCGAATTTACGGTGCGGTATATAATGTTGCCAGCGATAGCGCGCGTCGGCGCTCAGCACGAGCATCGATCTTCTGGGAAGAAATAGCGCTCGATTCTCCTCAGCGCTCGTCCTGAACTCCATGACGGCGCACCCCTCCAGGGTGAGCGACAAAATCGTTTCGCCAAACGCGCTGTGCGTGTCCACGTGCGGTGCCAGTCCCGTCCCTCGCGGATACTCGTTCACCGTCACCTGGTCGCATCGTATCGCGCTCTGGTATCCGATCATGTCACTTCTCAATCTTTTTAAAATCTCCAGAGCCAACGATGGAATCGCCTCGCACCGCTCGTTCGCGTCTCTCGTCCCGTAATCAAACGCATAACCGAAGTGTTTCACCCGTCGTCTCGCCAGGCGCGTCTCCTCCCCACTCTCGCGCGCCAACGTCACCAGCGCTCGCTCCTCATCCACACTCACGAAGTTTTCAATCAGCGTCAGCCCCGGGATCGCCAAATCTTCCGCGCGTCGACGCGCCATCGTCCGCTCGGCGACGTCCCGCTCGCCCGCCGCGACCGCCCGCTCCGTCCACGAACACCGCAATCCGCAATCCAACGCCTCCAAACGCCCCATCGCCCTCGACGAAGCGTCGACCGATGCGAACGCGAGCGTTACGGATCGCGTGCGATCGCACACGGACTCCACGCGTCCGTCGTCCCCACGAATGCTAATTCTTTCCAATACTTCACGAGCTCTGTCTCCGCTCTCTATCGGTGACACCCTGAGCCTCGTCGTCGGTCCACGCGATCGGCGATACCTCGGAACGTTCGCGGAGTCCCCGTTCACCATCTTCGCGCGCGTCTCGCGCGAAGCGACGACGGGAACGAGGGCGAGGCGCGTCAGTGTGTGACGCTTCGTCTGTGGATTGCACTTTTTTGTGAAAACGAATGAATCCGCGCGACCTGGACGGCGACGACCTCGACCGATGGCGTGGGTTCACTCAAGATGAGCTCGATGTTGCGATACGCGTCATCGAGCGGTGCGCGCGCGCGTCGTCGACGAGCGATGAGGTGAGGGGTGAACAAGGCGCCGCCGGGGAAGAAAACACTTCGACGACGGCGGCGCGCGCGCACGACGTCGACGTCGACGCGTGGACGCATCCCGCGCAGAAGCGTCTGCGTCAGGCGGTGCTGCCGCTTTTGGAGCGCATGCACGGGAAGATGTTCCACGGGATGACTCGGCGGGAGTACGTCGCGGCGAAGATGCCGAAACGCGAGCGAAACAGAAAGAAAATGGCAGAGAAAGCGGCCGATCGGGCGAAACTGGACGGGACGACGTTGAGAAACGAGCGCTTAAAACGGTTGAATGCATTACAGGAGAATAATGGGGAGATTAACGCGCGGTTGATCCCCGATGGGGTGGTCGCAAGCGCCTCGGGCGCGTCGCTCGCGGCGAGTGCCTCGGGTGAGGCAGATGATGGGGAGGAGTTCAATCTGTTACGGGCGTGTTACGTGTGCAAGTCGCGGTATAGAAAGTTACATCACTTCTACGCCGCCCTCTGCCCGGATTGCGCGACGTTGAATTGGGAGAAGCGGTTTCAGACAGCGGACATGCGAGGGAAGTATTGCGTGGTCACCGGCGCGCGGGTGAAAATTGGCTATCGCATTGCGCTAAAACTCCTGCGAGCGGGGGCGAATGTGATCGCGACCACGCGGTTTCCCATCGATGCATTGAAGCGGTTCGAGTCAGAGGAGGATTCCAACTCTTGGATCGGTCATTTGCAGCTTCTCGCCATGGATTTGAGAGACTTACCAGGTCTGGAGCGTCTGTGCGCGCATTTGTTGAACACCTTGCCTCGATTGGACGTCCTCGTGAACAACGCTTGTCAGACAGTTCGACGACCTCCGGCGTATTACAAACACCTTCTACAGGCTGAAGCGCAGGCGGGATTCACCCGCCCGCTCGCTGGGGCAAACAGTCGATGTGATTTCTTACCCGGCGCCGACATGGAGCCATCACCGTCGGCCCTGAGCGATTGGCGACAAGGGGATAAGTTCAAGGAGGCAGGATGGATGGCGCCCTCGGCGGCGATGTCGCAGCTTCAACTAATCGCATCAGACGCGGACGAATCGAACGAGCACTTCCCCGAGGGCGCGCTTGATGTGAACGGACAACAGGTAGATTTGAGAAAGAAGAACTCGTGGACGATGAAACTGGGTGAGATTGAGACGCCCGAGTTGTTGGAAGTGCTCGCGGTGAACGCAGCGGCGCCATTTGTCCTGAACGGGAAACTTCGACCGCTCATGGCAAAGACAGTGGCGATGGATAAAGAAGCCGGGATCGAGCACGCCGCGGCGTTCATAATCAACGTGTCTGCGATGGAGGGCCAATTCGCGCGCGCGAAGACGGTGCACCACGTGCACACCAACATGGCGAAGTCCGCGCTGAATATGATGACGGCGACGAGCAGCAAAGATTTAGCGTCCGAGGGTATCTACACTAACTCTGTGGACACCGGATGGATCAACGACGAGAATCCTCTCGAAAAGGCGTCTCGATTGGCAAAGGAACAGGGCTTCCAGACGCCCATCGATGAGGAGGATGCGGCCGCGCGTGTGCTCGCACCCGTGTTCGAGGGATATGCCGAATCGCCAGAGACGTGGCCGCCGGTCTTCGGAAAGTTCTTAAAGGATTACCGCGAGACGCTGTGGTAGGTTGCGTGCGCCAAAGTCTGTTAATTTGTCAATACATCGAGCGGGAGATAGCCGAACTGCCTAAACGATCCGTCGTCGAGCTCGGGCGTGAACAAAACCCCGCGAAACGTCCCACCGTAGCCCGAAATGTACGCATCACCCGAGAGTGAGTTATACTTAATGAACACCGCCCCTTGCGGAGGATCGACAGGGACGCCATCCTTGTCCATCCCGTGAAGCTTTCCTCTCGGCAGCGCGAGCTCGGTGGTCCACGATCGAAGAGAAGTCAATCCCTCCTCCGCCGACGCGGCGCAGATTCCGAGCATGATTCGGGACGCACGAGACGCTAAGGCACGCGTCGACCGCTCGAGCACCGGTCGTTCGCATGCGCTGAGCGCGGCGTCCTCACCCGCTTTGCGCTGAGTCTCATCGAACCGTTTCAACAGCGTCTCCGCATCCCGCGTCGTTGGTAGCATGCTCGCGTCGACACCTGTCTTGATGAAGACCCCAGTCGTTATGCTAGGCGTCGACGGCGCACGCGGTCGAGCCGAAGTGCGTGCGAACGGATCGCGCGTTGTCTTCAACTCGCTAAGCGCCGAAAACGCGCCCGCGTTGGTAAACTTCTCTCCACCCTCACTCGACCCATCGCTCGACGCACGAGTGGAGATCCACCTTTCAACGTATTGCTTCTTCGCATGCACCGTTGATCGAACGCTGTTCAACGATGCGAGCGCGTGCGACATTTGACCCGTCACGCACGCCGCCGCCGCTCTATCCGCGCGATACGCGTCTTCACACGCACGC
Source organism: Ostreococcus tauri (assembly GCF_000214015.3). Taxonomy (NCBI): domain Eukaryota; kingdom Viridiplantae; phylum Chlorophyta; class Mamiellophyceae; order Mamiellales; family Bathycoccaceae; genus Ostreococcus; species Ostreococcus tauri. Next base: position 129,543 of record NC_014436.2, on the reverse strand, counting down.
TCACGCCCTCTCTTCCGCCTCTTTCGCCTCCAGCGCCCTCGCCTTGAGGCAACACTCGTCGTACAGCCGCTTTACGTCGTCGCACCGGCCGAAATTCAACGTCGAAGAGCTCGTTTGGGACTTAGTCACCGGCAGACGAGACAAACACCTCTGTATCGCGCACGCGTGACGCTTACACTTGATCTCGCACACGTCCGCGCCCTCGCGTGGCTTTGAACGAGTTCGCTTTTGGTAGACGAAGCTCACGGGCATACACGTCCGAGCGACGACGACTGCGGAGGCCGGTGGGCGGCCCGGCGAACGCGAGCGCACGCGGATGGCAACGACGATGTAGCGTCGACGAGGTGTGCGCTGATGATGATGGTAAATTAACTGGTGATGATGATGTTAAAAATAATTGTACGATTGAATGCGAATTAAGCCGCTCCGGCGCTCGCGGCTGCCTTGGTCATCAAGACGATTTGGTCCTTGACGGATTTGCGGTCCTCCGCCGGGGACTCAAAGGGTAGGCGTAAATCGTATCGCTCGCCGTCCTTCGTCACTCTGCAGTTCATCCCAAGCCTGTCGATCGATCGCATCTCGATCGAGTCCGCGTCGATGCCGACGTAGTGTTTCGCCATCGCCCTCAAGGAGTCCGCGTGGTCCGCGTTCATGTGCCCACACACCGGCGCCGAGAACGCATTCACTGGATCACACGTTGCCGCGTCGTACTCGGCCGGACTTACGCTCGCCGCGCGCGCGAATCCACCGACGATTCGACACGCCACGATCTCACTCATCTCGTACCAGGCGAAATCTCCAAAATCAACCCAGTACGCCCCCGGATGTCGCTTCAAGTACGCCGCGCGCGTCTCCGCGACGCGTTCATCCGGCACCAGCGTCAACATCCCGCTCAGCGATACCCTCCCGTCCGCCACGCTATCGAATCCACTCTCCTGCACGGTCACAGTGCACCGAGAGTCCTCCATCAAATCTCTCGCGTGTTGCGACATCGAGCTCAGCGCAAGCGTCGGCCGCCCACGCGCGTCGCTCGCGTACGCCGCGATCGATCCACACGGGAACCCACTCAGTGCCCCCGCCTTTGAGTTCCCAATCGTCGACAACGACGCCGTGGAGTTCACTTGCACGAGCGTGCGCGCGTCGCTCGCGAGCGACGGTCGAGCGACACTTTTTTGATGATTCATCAAAATCTGAATGAAATCTACGCTCCCGTCGTCCGCGTTCGCCGAACCGTTCGCCGAAGCGTTCGCGCGAACGTACGTCATCGTCTTCGGCGCCGTCTTTGCCCCCACCGAGGACGCGCGCGAGCGCACGAGCGAGGCAGAAGCGACGCGAACTCTGAGCATCTGCGTCACAAAGTGGCGTTCGCGCGCCGCGTCGTGCGCCGATGGCGCGTCCGGCGACGCGCGCGGACGTCGTGCTAAGCCGCGGGCGTCATGGCGCGATGGAGTGCTCGAACGCGACGCCGAGCGGGACGGGCGTCGATGAAGTGCATGAATTCCCCAAAGTCGAATTCGACGTCACGAAAACCGTCGTCGCCACGGCGTTTCACAGCGCCCTGCGAGCGCTCGATCACGGGGACGAGTCCCAAGCGATGGATTTCGTCGACGCGCTCGAGTTGGCGTCAAAAGAGGACGTTTTGGAGACGCGAGCGGGAGATGATGATGGTTCAGCTGTCGCGCGCGTGTTCGAACGCGTCGCCGTCGACGAAACGGGCGCGAACGATTCGATCGCCGACGAACCGATCGGTGCGGACGATGAAAACAGAGCTAGGGTGAACGTGCCGATGGATTCGTTAGAGGTGGTTGAGCCGATCGCGAGATCGACGCGAACGGTTCCGGAGACGGAGCCGAGCGGGTGGGACGCTCGAGCGAACGCGGCGACGCCGACGGTTGAGCCGAGTCCGTCGACGAGTGGATTGGGCGAGGGCGCGGTGCCGTCGCCGGTAATGAGCGCCGACGTCGTGGGTGAGCTGGGGGCACTGCAGTACGCGAACCCGTTCGTACACACGCCGATATGGCCGCGAACGCAACAGGCGCCGGAGACGGATCCGCGAGAGTTTCGGAGAAAGTTTGTGTACTTTAGGGAGGACAGTGACGAAGGCGCGACGCCGGTTGTTGCGCGCGCGCGCGTGCCTGCGTCGGCGCCTAGGCCGGGTGGACAGGTGAGCGCGGTGCAGAGTCCGTACTTGCTCATGCACAAAAATTTGGCGACGCCGTACGTGAACATGGAGCGCGCCGCTCCGGTGAGCGTGACGTTGACAACGGCGAGCGGAAAAAAGGTTGTCGCGCGCACGGATTCTCACGGAAACGCAGCGGTACCAATGGTGATGGAAACGCCGCGGTTTGAGTCCGATGAGGACGCGTTCTCGTTTCGTGCGGCGATCGAGACACCGGCGACGTCGGCGCCAGCGATCGGCAGCGGATTCTTCACAGCGGGTTCGGGAGCGCCTGTGGAGATTTCAGCGGCGGCTATGCACCGAGCTCGGTCGATGTTTGCCGCCGGCGATGATTTACCAACAGTGACTGTGCCGTCGCCCGATGTCGGTGGGTTTTCGTTTCAAACTGCGGGAGGAGCGCGGATCGCCGTTTCCGACGATTCGCGACGTCGCGCACGGGCAATGTTCGGCGGCGCAGACGACGCCGATCGTCCGTCGACCTCAGCCGGCGGTGGCTTCGCGTTTCAAACCGCTAGTGGGACCAATATCAAGATTAGTGATGAGACGATGTGCCAAACGAGAGCTCGTTTCGCGGATCAGGGCGAAGAGAACACAATGAAAACGCCGATCAACGCCCGGTCACGGTTTCCGCAGCCGTCATTCAAGACACCAAAATCGCTTCCAATCGCGCGTAGATTGGACGCAAAGGCGCCTGGGTTCACGCCTCCGATGAAAACCGGCGCGTTTCGAACGCCGATGACGAAGATGGGCGTCGAGGCGGCGGCAAGCGCGGGGCGAACCGTCAAGCGAGCACGGGGCGGTTCCGGAGCACCCGTGCACGACCTCTTCGCCGCACGAGCGCGAATGGGCATGCGGGCGCCGTTGCGCGCGTTCTTCAATGGATTGCGACCCTTTCAGTCGCGACCCGTTTTCGTGGACGCGTGCGTGAGAACGCTCTGCGCCGACACTGCCAAGGCGTTGCGATTGCCGAGCATCGAACGCGGTCTCGTTGGTTGGCGAGAGATGCGAGAGCTCATGATCAGAGCGGGCGCGGACGAGGCGTGCTTGACGAACGAGTGGGTTGCTAACACGTACAAGTGGATCGTCTGGACGCAAGCGTGCGTCGCACGGGCCTTCCCGGAGAAGTATGCCTTTGGCGTCTTGAGCGAATCCTCAGTGCTGCAGCGAATGCTGTACAAGTACGAACGCGAAGTGAACCGAGCTCAGCGTTCGCACTTGAAGCGGGTGCTCGAGAAGGATGAAAACCCGGGCGCACCGGCCATCTTCGTGGTGAGCGCGATCCGCTCGATGACGACGGCGACGGTTCAGGGCGCGGCGCCGACGATGTCAGAAATCGAAGTCACAGATGGTTGGTATGGAGTTCGGGCGAGACTGGACGCAAAGCTCACGCAGCACGTGCGAGAAGGCCGTCTTCGCGTTGGAAGTAAGCTATTCGCCGCTGGATCCGATCTGAGAGGCGTGACAAATCCCGTCTCGCCGCTCTCTGAGGACGCGGAGTCGGCATACTTGTGCCTACACGCCAATGGCACACGCCCTGCGCCTTGGGACGCCACGCTCGGTCTGAGAGGCGTGACAAATCCCGTCTCGCCGCTCTCTGAGGACGCGGAGTCGGCATACTTGTGCCTACACGCCAATGGCACACGCCCTGCGCCTTGGGACGCCACGCTCGGGCGCACTACGTACAATCTCTCGATACCGATGCGCTCCGTCGTTCCCGACGGTGGTGTGATCCCGCGTATGATCTTTCGCATTCGTCACGTCTATCCGATGATGCATCAGGAGCGGCGCGACGAGGAAAAGAGCGTGATGCGATGTCAGCCCGCAGAGCATCGTGCGCAAGCCAATTGGCAGCGCGATCGAGACGTCGTGTTGCACGAGCTACAGGACGCGATGAATAATCGAGTCGGTGGATGGGGCGCTGGCGTCGACTCAGAACGAGTCGTGAGAGAGGCGCTCGAAGAGAAGAACCTGTATGAGCGTCGTACGACCGCGGTGCTGCGATTGAACGTCGTCGGTTTTGTTCCTTCGCCGGAACACGAGTCATATCGAGGTCCAATCATCGACGGACCGACGAGCGCGATTCTTACGATCTGGGACGTCGATGAGGTACTAGCCGAGGCTGCGACTCCAGGGCAAACATTTGCGGCGACGGCGCTCAAGCCGCGAGCGAGCGTGTTTCACGACAGAGAGTTGAGCTTGTCGACGACACGTTTCACGCGTTGGATCCCTATTTCGCCAAGCGATACGGCCGAGAACAACTTGGTTGCGAGCGAACCCGATTGGAGGTGTATGAGCGTGCGTGCGGACGAGGATCTGGGAGACCTTGCGCGCTCGGGATTACCTCGCAAAGAGTTTGATACCGTGGTGTGCGCCCTGCACTGCGGCCCGCCGCGATCGACGCAGCGAGGTCGTCTGTCTCAGTGGATATTCTGCCTCGACAGCTCGTCCATCACTGCACAGAAGCAGTCTTCGCACTTACTTGCGGTTGAAATTTGTGGTTACGACGACGACACGTTCGTCAAGGTCGAGGAATGGATGCCCTCGGCGAGCCCATTCGGGGCGTCGCGCCACGAATGCGGACCGCCCGTCATACTGTATAATCTCGAGTACTTGCACTACGATAGAGAGAATGACGTGTACGTCGCACGCGTACTCATGGAGAATATCGTTGCTGTCTTAGGAACGACATCCTCGAATCCGCCAGCCGCTGCTGCTGCGCGTGAGCTCGAGCAATGGCGTTGCGCTTCGGCGGAATCGCGATCCAAAGTCGTCGCCCTCAAGGCGCGCGCGCGTCACCTCACGGGCATGCCGATCGACGACTTCGCGTGCGCGGCGGAATCCCTCGAAGAACTTGAATCTTGGGACGAGGTGAACGCGTCTCAGCGACCGGCGTCGCCCGGGGACGAGTATGTTCCGCCACGTCTGAGCCTGGACGACGGATGGAATGATGAGACCGCAGCCCGAGCGCTCGCGGATGTCGTGAACACCGCGGACGAGGCGATTCGTCTTTCTAGAAGCGCAAAAAAGCGACGATCGACGTCGACGCAGAAGTCCGCGTCTCCTTCGAGGACGACGCCCCGTCGTTCGAGTCGTTCAAGTCGAGGCTCGTGAGCGAGTGAAGCAAAGGAAAATAACCGAGTGCTTGTTTACAATTGGAATACCTCGAGAACTCTTCGAGCGCTCGACCGCGCGTGGTGTAAATTCATGATCATTGTTTCTTCGCGTCTCCCGCGCGAATCTCTCATCGGTTGCGACGTTGCGACCTCTCATCCGTACACCTCCGCACGAGTTTTAACCTCTTTTATTCGCCGCCTTGATCGTCTCCTCGATCGTCTTCGCCTTCTCCACGTGCGCTCGCACCGTCGCCAACTCCAATGGCATCTCCACGATGATCTCATGTTTCCCCTCGTTCATCCGACATCGCACGCCATCGCAGCACATGTACCACAAGCTCTGCGTCTCCCGACGTATCCGACACCCTCGTTCGTCCCGCACGTACAACCGTTCCTGCAGCGCCTCCAGCGCTCGCATGCCGTCTCGCGTCTTGAACATTTTATACGCGTGCGGGGTGTCGTCGTACCCTCTCTCCGCGCCGATCGCCCATCCCAGCGGTCGCAGCGCGCGCTCGATGTTCGGCAGCGTTGCCGAGTCAGCATTCCCGTGTCCTCGCGCGTCGTCCCCGTTCGGGTTCGGGACGATCGGGGGCACGAAGGCGCGACACCGTCGCACGCGCTCTCGCGCGCGCCCGTCGCGGGGCGAACGACGGCGCGACGACGCGGTCGCGGGCGACGAATGCGCGCGCATGCGTCGTCGAGCGTCGATGAGTGGCGTTGGCGGCACTCATGCGCGCGTCGCGTCGCGATGCGGGCGACGCGATCGGCGCGCGCGTGCGCGAGGCCGCGCTGCGCCGCGCGTCGACGATTCGAGGCGGCGTCGCGATCGATGACGACGCGTACGCGGCGCTGAGCGCGTTCGTGGTCATGGAATGGGATTTTGATGATGCGAGAAAAGCGTCACCGACGCGCGCGCGCTGCGTTTCTCTGGCGACCGGGACGAAGTGCGTGGGATTTAACGCGCGCGCTCCCGACGGGGGGGGCGTCGCGGACGCGCACGCGGAAGTTTTGGCCAGAAGGGCGTTCGCGCGGTGGTTGCACGTCGAGTACGCCGCGTACGCGGACGGGAAGGCGAGCGTGTTCGAACGCGACGATGGGTTGGGTGATGTTCACGGTGGATGCGCGTTGAAGGTACCCGTGGAGTCGATGGTTCGGTTGCGGCGGGGGGTGGAGGTGCACGTGTACTGCAGTCAGTCGCCGTGCGGCGACGCGAGTGTGTTCGAGCTGCGGCGGGCGACGAACGCGGGCGATTGTGATTTTGGAGATATTCGCGGCGGACGAACGGCGTCAACGAGTGATGTAGAGCGAAAGAAGCGAGCGAAGACGACCGGGCTCGCGGGCGGGGGCGCGGGGACGACGGGGGCGAAGATTATGAGCGTTGAGACGCGGGCGGGCGGCGGCGGCGGCGCGGATCCCGAGCGCGATCGAGCGACGAAAGAGATCGGGGCGATTCGTTGGAAACCGGGACGCGGTGATCCGTCGTTTTGTTTGAGCTGTTCCGATAAGCTTTGTCGATGGTCGATGTTCGGTTTACAGGGACGATTAATGAGACTCGTGGCGAGAGACCCGATTACGCCGAGCTCGGTGTGCGTCTCGACGCCGCGCGTGCGTGAGGAGGACGAAGACGAGGCCAAGCGTGTGGTCGAGAGCGCGCTGAAGCGTGCAATCGTTGATCGCGTTGAGCGCGGCGAAAATGGTGACGCAAATGGTATCGACGCCGAGATTGAAGATGCGTCGCTGATGTGCGTCGCCGTCGCGCCCGCGGATCGTACGAATCTTTCATCGTACGAAGCCGTCGCCAACGGCGCCGCGGTCGCGGCACCCGTTTCTACTGTGTACATAGCGCCACCGACTTGGGCGATGGACGTCGAGGAGGACGCAAACGAACTGAGTCGCGTCGAACGCATCCTCGGCGCGTGCGGCTATCTCCAAGGATCTGGTAAAAAGAGTCGAGCCTCAGGCGCAGGTTCGAGCGCGCTTAGCGCGCGAAAGATGTGCGAATCCTTCGATGCGTGCGTCCTCTTGCGCTTACCATCGAGCGTGCGAGATGCTCTCCGCTTGAAGACGTACGCCGAGGTCAAATCCGCGTGCGCGCCTCGGCGCTCGATGTCGCGCGCGCCGTCCAAACGCGCCTCGAATCCCATAGCTGAACGACTCGCCGAGCCAATCCCGGGTAAGGACAAAGACTCCATCGAATCTTTCGTCCCGTTCACGTGAGTACGTAGCTCGTAGCGTCTTCAAAGACACATTCTAGACCATCATCGCTGAACTGTTTCTCCGTCCGTCCCGCTCGGCGCCGCGCGGCGTATTTCATTTGATTTCAGCAAATTCATAAATGTCACTCCCTCCGCACTTCACGATGCCGTCCGAGCCGCGACCCACCCGCGCCTCCGCGCGAAAATCACGCGACGCACGCGCGGATTCCCTCGACGGACGACGTCGCGGCGACGCGTCCACGCGGTTCGCGATCGGTGCGTGTTCTTTCCTCTTGGGACTGATGATTGGCAAGCGAACACAAAACGCGCGCGTCGACGACGAAGAGGACGATCCGGTGCGCGAGATCACGTCGGTGGAGGCGTTGCTGAAACACCCGGCGATGCGAGAGGTCGGGACGCCGCCGTCGACGCGAAAGCTGAAGGAACGGCGCGGCGCGGCGCGCGCGAAGAACAATCGAGGCGGTTCGGACGAGACGACGAGCGCGCGAGACGATGACGCGCGCGTCGACGAGAGCGACGCGACGGACGAATCGCATACGTTGGATGGGCATCATCGCATCGAACAAGTCGCGTGGGACGCGGACGTTCGATCGATGAGCATACAACACGGCTTGGAGCTCGAGACGAAACGAGTGGGATCGAGCGTCGGCGCCTTCTTGGACCCGACGTTCGATACCTCCTCCGCCGCCGCCGCCGTGGCGGCGTTCGACTCGTATTTAGAGCTGAGCGAATCCAAGGACGCCGCGAACGCGTCGGTGACGTTCGACGTGTCCGAAGACGACAACGCGACGTCTCTCCGCGCCGACGTTACGGGCGTCGCGTGAAATCAAAACGCGCCACTCTTCCCGACGCTCGATTCCATCGATGCTCGACACGTCCGCGTCGCGACGCGTCGTTCGCCCGTACCGCGCGCTCGACGCGCGCTCGACGCGCTCGAACGTCGTCGATCGACGAACGCGCGTCGTCACCCGCGCCGGCCCGAAAAATCGACTTCGCGAGAAAGAATTACGAAAAGCGAGCGAACGCGACGGCCTCGAGCGCTCGGACGGGACCAAGGGCTCGGGCGCGAAGTGTGCGCCCGCCGGGAGCGACCGCGCGGTCGACGCGCGGTCGAAGCGCACGCCGGTGCAGCGTTTCGTGCGAAAGGTTCAGCGAAAAGCGAAAAAAGCGGCGCAGCGAGCGGTCGACGCGCTCGTTCCGACGAGCGATCCGCTCGCGAGACGGAGCGAGGTGACGAGCGCGCGTGTGGGCGTGCCGACGACGACGGCGCGGTACCGAAACGCGAGGCGTGGGGCGGATGGAGAGGCGGGACGGGCGACGATCGCGTGGGGGACGCTCTTCGCGCTCGCGTGGTTGGCGCTCAAGGTGATTAATCGCGAGAATCCGTTGCGAGCGATCGGTGGGGCATTGCGCGGGATGAGAAAGGGTGGGACGAATCGTCCGCCTCCGCGCGATGCGAGCGGACCGGGACGGTGGGTGATCGATCGAAGCTTGGGAGGGAAGACGATTTGGGTGCCGGACGCGAACGATCGATACCGCGACGAGCGAAGGCGGTTGGAGGGTGCTCTGGACGATATGCCCGGCGGTACGCAGGGAGATGCACGCGCTCGAGCGAAGGGACCTTCGGCGGGGAAAGCGAGCGTGGATTCGAAGCCTTTGCCCGCGTGGTGGGTTGCGCCGACGCCGCAGTATGTGCCGCCAGGTCGAAAAGACGAGTTGATCCTCACGGCGAAGGCCGAGGGCTCCAAGCTCGCTCGAAACCGCGTGAGTGGCGTTGGATTTAGTGCGGACGCCATCGTCGATTTCAGGAATGCGTGCGCCGCGGCGGGCGAACGCGGATGCGCGGTAAAATCTGTCGGTCCGGAGAGCGCCAGAGTTGCCGTTTTCCGCGCGGCGGCTGACATCGCGGTGTCGGACGCCCTTAGGGGCCAAGCGGGAGCGATGAGCTCGTTCGGTGCCCCCGTTGGATCGTTCCTCGTTGGCCTTGCGGATGACTTGGAGCTCGAAGCGCACAAGTGCGTTTCCATCGTCATGGCGGATGTCGCGGTACGCGTGAGAGGCGTCGTCATTCAAGCCAGCGCTGGCTTACGAAGCAACGACTCCGTGGCCACCATACTCGAGCTTGACAAGCTCGTAAATTTGTTTAACGCGTTTCCGTTCGCTGCGGACGCCGCCGAGCTCGACATGCTCGCCGTGGGTTTCCGCTCGAGGCTTTCCGAGTCCGAACGCGAGCGCATCGTCGCGGAATACCAAGCCGTGAGTGGCGGTGCGCACGTCGACGTCGTTCGCGCCGCCGTCATTGGCCCTGCCTCCTCCGTCTACGAATAGTCACCACGAACGCATTATTCGCGTCGTTGTGTAATCGATTCATTATTGTCGGAGCTTTGATTCAGCTGCAGTCGCCGCCGCGCCGCTTCGCATGCGCTCGAACGCGCCCGCACCGAAGCGCGCGAGAACGAACGACGGGAGAAGTGACGACGAGAACGATATAGAAATGGGATCCGTGAGGCGCGCGTCCAAAGCGCTGCCGAGATATTTGGCGTTTTTGGAATACGACGGCGCAAAGTTTCGCGGCTTTCAGCGCCAAAATCTCGGCGAACGCGCGACGACGACGGTACAAGACGCCCTAGATGAAGCCCTGGAGACGTTCACGGGGAATCGGGGCGCAGTCGCGAGCGTGGGGAGCTCGAGGACGGATGTCGGCGTGCACGCGACGCGAAACTCGGCGCACTTCGACTGTGGGCGCGTCGGTAAGGATGGCTCGATGGACGCGTACGATTCAGAGAGCGTGCGGAGGGGATTGAATTATCACTTGAAATCACGCGAGCGAGCGATGCGGGTGACGGAGTGTGTCAGGGTGGATACGTTGAATCCGACGTTTCACGCGCGGCACGACGCGGTTTCTAGACGGTATCGATACGAGATTTTGGTCGGTGATCGCGATGATGGCGGGAGCGTGTTCGATCGCGACGGAGCGTGGTACTTACGAGCTGTCGTAGCGAGCGATCGTGGGGCGAAGCAGACGTCTTCGAGGCGATACACGACGTGCGAAGCAACCGGACTGGACGTGGATGCGATGCGGCGAGCGGCGAGCGTGCTGATCGGCAAGCACGATTTCAGCTCGTTTCGAGCTTCGGGATGTCAGGCAAAATCACCGATACGAACGATCACGTCACTAGACGTTGTCTCGCGCACCACCGAGTGGCCTTCACCGGAGGCTCGGGGAACGAGACAAGAGGTTTCAGTTCGTGTCGAGGCCCCAAGTTTTCTCTATCATCAGGTTCGTCTGCTCGTTGGTGCGCTTAAGTCGGTTGGTGCGGGTGACCTTACCGTGGACGATGTACGCGAGCTTCTCGAGGCGAAAGATGTCTCGCAGGCGCCGCAGATGGCGCCCGCACACGGCTTGTACCTGATGGATGTGGGGTACTTGCCGAATTACGCGTCGAGGACGCCGTTCTCAAAAGCCAAGAACACGGACACGGACGACGGCGAGGGCGACGACGATCTTTAGCCTACCGCTAGTAACTAGTACAAATTAAATCACATGGTCGCGTGCACCTCAAGGAGGAGATCAAAAGATCCATTTCGCGCGCTCGCTTGCTGAGAGCTCGGGCGCCAACTCTCGCAGCGCCTTGTCGCTACTCGCGAAGATCATTGCGTTCACTCGACGCGAATCGTAGGCCTCCGGATCGATATTATCCTCAACCTCGATCTCTTTTATTCGCTCCGCAAGCACGCACACGTCCCGCTTCCCACCGAAGAACGCATCTCCAAAACTGTGCACTCCGATGACGCGCCCACTATTGCGTTCCACGAGCGCCCCACCCGACATCCCGGCCGCCACCGCGGCGGTGTGCATGGCGTGCGTACCTCCACACGTCGCCATAATCGTCCCCAATCGCGGTTCGTCGAATCCCTTACCCTCTAAAACGAACCGAAAGGCAGCGCTCGCGATACCGGCGTACGCCTGCGGGACGCCCAAAGCCTCAACCTTCGTTCCGACCCTAATATCGTCCGCAGACATCACGTCCAACACCAAGGCGTCATCGAAGACGTCATCGACGTCCACGAGCGCGAGATCCAGCTCGGCGTGCACGCCCACGACGCGCCCGCGACGCGTTTTCTCACCGATTTTCACATCGAGCACATTCTTCTTCCCAGCGAACGACGCGACGTGCGCCGCGGTGAGCGCGACCGCGCCCACGCCGCGCGGACCGCGAACGATCACCGCGCTTCCGCTTCTAGACGTGAACGCGCCGAGCGGGGCAATGGTCACGGGCGTCGGCGGCGGCATGCGCGTCGCACGTTGGCGTTACCTTCATACACTACCTCAATTACATCGATACGTGACATACCGGTGCCATTACGTTGACATTTTTAGGGGTTTGGGTTTTACGTATTTCGTACATCACGGCATTTACACCCATACGTAAGAACAGTTGTATTTGGTTCAGGGTTTAGGGTTTATGACTGTAAAGATCTGTTTTCTCGTCCGCTCGGTGCTTCCGACGCGTCCGACGCGTCGACGCGGCACACTCGAGCCTTCGATCGGGCATCTCTCGGCGCCGAGGTGCGCCGACGACGCGCCCACATCGACCTCGACGCGATCGACGCGCGCGGACGCCGACCGGTCGCGCAGGCGCGCGTCGAGCATCTCGCACACCACGAGATACACTTTTTGGATAACGAAACCATCGCGTCGACGCGCGCGTCTTGGACGCCGCGCGCGGTCGAACGCGACGGATATCGCGTCGAGGAGGGTGACACTGACGCGTGGGCGTCGCGCGCGCGTTCGCAGGAACTCGTGGGCTCGATGACGGTGCCGTTGGGATTGGGCGCGTTGGGCGCCGCGCTCCCGGCGAGCAGAAAGGCGAAGCGCGAGAGCGAGGCGGATGCGATTCGAGCAAAGGGTAACGAGCGGTTCGCCGCGGGAGATCTGGTGAGTGCGATCGCGTTGTACGATGAAGCGTTGACATTGAACGGTTCGGACGCGAGTGCGCACGCGAATAAGGCGGAGTGCTACCTCCGAGCGCGGGCGTTCGACAAGGCGCTGGAGAGCGCCAGGGAGGCGCGCGAACACGCGAGAGGGAACAAGTCGACCGAGCTCAAGGCGCTGTATAAGATGGCGATGGCGCTGAACGGATTGGCGAGGTATGTCGAAGCGGCCAAGGTGGCTGAGGAGGGAGCGGCGCTGGCGAAAGACCCCGAGGATGCGGCGGTTCGGGTGACGCTCGAAAAGGTGAAACTTGAGTGCGAAATGTTAAAGGAACAAGCCTTCGCGGGTATGTTCGATCTCGGATCGCTCTATCTCAACCGCATGAACGCGAGCTTCCGACGTTGCGCGGACTACGTCGGATCTGTCAAGATTGCCAAGTTGAATAACGGCCGTCGAGGCGTGGTGACGACAAGCGCCGTGAGCGCGGGCGATCTGCTCATGGCGCAATCTCCTTTGAGCGCCGCGCCGTTCGGCAAAGACGTCGAACGTCACCTCATGCTCGGCCTGTACGAAGCTGCCCGAGCGAACGCCGCAGACTGGGCAATCTTGAAGGCACTGCCGACTTCGAGTGAGGACGAAGAGAAGGACGCACCGGACGTGAGTTTGTTTCGCAAGCACATCAGCTCAGCGAACAGAGAAACGTCGCCCGTGCCAGAGACGCCGGAGGAGCTCGCATTCTTGCCGAAAATCGTCACTAACTGCGCCATCTCTGGGCGTAAGCTGTGTGGCGTGTGGTCGATGCCGAGCTTCATGAATCACTCTTGCATTCCCAATGCGCATCGCATCAACGTGGGTAAAGTCATGCTCGTCTTTGCCTCGAAGGATCTTCCAGTGGGCGCCGAGGTCACAATCAAGTACTACGACACGCTCATTCCGAAGAGGGATCGTGACGCGTTCGCGACGAGACGCGGGTACGAGTGCAACTGCGTTAGATGCGCGTTTGAGTCCGAGGGTGACGTGGGCGAAGAGGAGAAGAAGAAGCTCGAGGCCGAAGGCAAGGATGAAGGTGTCGGTCCAATCACGCGCGCCGTCAGCGGCTGCAAGCGCAAGTTCAAAGCCGTCCTTAAGGCGTTCAAGGAAGAGCTTGCCGAGTACAGAAGGACGAAGGGCCAAATAGTTCCCAATGTCTTGCCCTTGATCGAGCTCCGCGAGTGGTTCGAGGCTCGACTGGCTGCATTGGAGTTGGACTCGACCCAAGTCGCGATGGCACGAATGTCGGTGTATTCCATATACGAGACGCTTCACATGGCGTTCTCGTGCACGGGTGCAGGAGAGTCTAGGCACCAACTCATCAAAACCATGCTGCAAGACTTGAGCATTGTCGATCCCGGCGGGTTCAACGCGTGCAAACTGAGCACAATGCTCGCGAACGGCGCTCGGCGCACGTTCGGTGTGAATTCAGAGGAAGTGGTTGAGGCGACGAACATCATGGTCGAGGCGCATCGAGTGCGTTACGGTGCAATCGACGGAGAAGATTTGGTTGAAATCGTGCGACGGACAGAGTCTTCCGTCACCCAGGACGAGGGTGAGTTCTGCGAGCTTTGAGCTCATAGAAATTGTTGTCACAACGAGAGTTTAGGCAACGATTTGATCTATCTGCTTAAGCGCCCTATCGCGCGCCTCCATGTACCTCGAGCGCATCTTCGGATCCTTGGAGACGTCGCGCATCGTAATTGTCTCAAACTTCTTCATCGCCTCTTGGAACGCGGCGTCGTCTAGACCCTCGACGCCACGATCTACATTGACGTTCAATTCGTTCATGATGGCGCTGAGCGATCCCTCCATGTCCTCAGCTTTGTGAGCGCGTACCGTTTTCGTGATGACCTTGCCTGCCGCCTTCGTCATCGGCTCTGGCGTCGGAGCTACCGTAGTCGCGGTCGCTCTCCGCTCGCGAGCCTCATAACCTTCGATGATCGGCTTGATGGTGATCAACTTTTTTGAGCGCTCCTCTGCGAGATCTTTCCTGAGTTTCAAGATGTCCTCTTGAAGGTCCGAAATAGTTTTCTCCTTGTCGGTGAGCTCCCCTTGTGAAATTCGCTCATTCGAAGGGACCCATTGCTTCTTTTCATCCGCGACCCACTTTGATTGCGCGTCCCTATCCTCGCGCAGTACCTCGTTCTCGCGCTTGAGTCTTTCGATCTCGGTGAAGTTGTTTTTGACGAGAGCTCGCAAGCTAGTGAGCTCAGCCTGCTCCTCGCCCACAGGTGTTTGCTTGCCGCGAAGCTGTTCAATTTGCTCTCGTATCAATTTACGCTCCTGGTCCCTTCGTTCAAGCGCCATTCTCAGCTCGGCGTTTGACTCGCTCTCGTTCTTGAAATCCTCCTGAAGTCTAGTTAGCTCGAGCTTGGTTTCGGCCAATGAGCGTTTGTGACGCTGCTGCGCCTCGGTAGCGGCGTTTAGCTCGGCTCGAATACGCGAAACGTTGGATTTTTCAAGCTCAGCCTTTTCGCGGGCCTCTCGAATGAGTACCTGCGCGTCGTCGATCATCCTTTTGGCCTCCTTGGTTGAATCCGTGGACGTGGCGACGTACTGCGCTCGCGCCGCCGCGAGGTCTGCCTTGCGTGCTGCGAGTTCTCGGGCGGCCTCAGCCTGCGCTTCCGCGTGCGCAGCGCGCATGCGGTCGACAGCGGAGTCAAACAGTTCCCTCTGCTCTCTCAATCGCTTCTCCAGATCCCGCGCCGCGCGCTCGGCCGCCATGGACTCCCCTCGTCTTCTCGCGTCTTCCAGTTCGGCGCTATCTGGATTATTCCTTCGCTTGGCGTACTCCGCCGCCATGGCGATCACTTCCGCCTCGTGCGTCTCGTTGGCCAATCGTAGCTCCCTCGCAAATTTTCTCGCATCATCTCGCTCGCGTTTCGCCCGCTCTTTCCACCCCTCGATCTCGCGTTCCGACCGCGCCTTGCTCTCGCTCAGCGCCTCCTGCACGTGCAGAAGGTACTCCACCAACAGTTGTAACAGCTTCGCCAACTCCCTTCCACCCCTCGGTTCGCACATCTCCTGATTCGATATCGAATCAATGTCCGCTCGCACGCACGCCTCGAGCACGGCCTCCAGAGCGTCGATGTCCGTCCGCCGTCTCGCGTCTCGCGCGTCGCATCGCGCGATCGCGCTCCAATCGATCCTCGGGTCTTTCAGCGTCTCAAACTCAAACGTATCCCTCGCGTTCTCGCGTCCCATGCGCGGTGACGGCACGGCGTCCAAATCTTCCGCCTCGCCGTCGAACAGGGCGTTCGATCGCACGACGTCCGGGGAATACGTCGTCATGTTTCTCAAGATTTAATTTTCAATTCAGAGTTCGTCCAATCTTCCTTCACGCCGTCCGAGCCCTCGCGCGCCGCGCGTTCGACGACGTCCGCGACGTCGACGGTGCGTCGATGCGCGCGCGATCGAGCTCGCGGACGCGCCCGGAGTCGACGAGAGGTGCCGCGCGCGGTGATGACGTCCGACGCGTCGACCCGCCACCGGTGGCGCGTCGCCTTTCACGAAAGAATTCCAAAGGCGCGTCACCGGTCGAGCGCGTCGTCGAAAGGCGCGCGCGCGCCTTTCGACGACGCCGATGCGGGCGAGATCCACCAGCCGACCCCGCGCGCCGCGTCGTCGCTTCCGCGGACGCCGAGACCTCGGGAGGAACCACCGATGGGCTCGCGCGACGCGCGCGTCCGCCGCGCGACCGCACGGCGTCGTCATAGGCGCCGGTGTCGTGGGATTACACTGCGCGTTGGCTCTGATTGAGTCTGGAAAATTCTCTTCGGTCCGCGTCGTCGCCGAAAAGACGAACGAGGGGACGACGAGCGCGGTGGCGGCGGCGTTTTGGTACCCGTTCTTGACGAAGACGTCGCCGGAGGAGATGAGCGATCGGTGGGCGATCGAGAGCTTACGATGGTACGAAGAGGTTGAGCGAAGCGACCGAGAGGCGAAGACGCAGTCGTCGGGGGTGGAGATTCGTCGATTTAAGTTTTATTTGAGGGAGCAAAAGGAGAAACCGGCGTGGGCGGCGGCATTGATGCATCACCGAGAGCTTGAGGTTGGGGAGTACGACGAGAGTCGATACGCCGGGGGCTTCGAATTCGACGCGCCCGTGGCGGCGATGTCCACGTTTTTGCCATGGTTACTGGAGCGGTGTGAGCGGGCGGGGGTGCAATTCGATTGGCGCAAGATATCGAGTGTTGAAGACGTCGTGCGTGATTCGGACGACGTTGGCGTCGTCGTGAATTGCGCCGGCTTAGGGGCGAGAGAGCTGGTAAACGATCAGGAGGTGGTGCCTATTAGAGGCCAAGTTTTGTACACGACGCAGGACTGTGGCCAGGGGTATTTTGATGATAATCCCGAACGTTTGGGGTATATCATCCCACGCAGGGACGTCACCGTGCTCGGGGGGACTGCGACGAGGGGGGACGAGCGCACGGAGGTGGACGAGGGGGATACCGCGAGCATTTTCGAAAAGTGCCAGGATTTGTTCCCGGAGTTAGACGCATCGAAAATTATCGGTGCGAACGTAGGGCTGCGGCCGTCGCGCAATGTCGTTCGATGCGAATTAGATGAACCGCTCAGTCGAGGGGCACGCTTGATTCATTGCTACGGACACGGGGGCGCAGGAATGACCTTGGCGCGCGGGAGCGCTTTAGAAGTGCTTCGGCTCGCGCTCGAGGCGGCCTAGGCGTGGTGCGCGCGCACCGCGGTTCAATTAATGTACCTTCATCACACGCTTTCGTTTCGTTGAAATCATAACCTAGCATCAAGCGTTCTCCTACTCGAAATTATCAAAGGCGGACTCGTCGGCGATGACGCCAAGCAATTTTGAGTCGACGCCCGAGTCGCGCGCCAAGGCCACGCGACCACTGCGCGCAACTTCCAAAATACCATAAGGCTCAAGCAGCGCCTGGATGGCGTTAATCTTACGTTGACGGCCGCTCACTTCGATCGTGACGGTGTCTTCCGAGATATCGCACACCTTGGCGCGGAACATGGCGCACAGGTCAATGACCTCGGCGCGGTTCGCTCGCGGACACACCACCTTGATGAGCATCAGCTCACGCTCGACGAACGGCGTGTTCGTGATGTCTTGGGCGGAGATGACGTATGGGACCTTAAGGATTTGCTTCATCAACATCGCGATGTCTTGCGATGTACCCGGAACCACGGTGGAGATGCGCGAAATGTCAAATGACTTTTCTGGGCCGACGCCCAACGACTGAACGTTGTACCCACGGCGGGCGAATACACCCGTGACCGAGTCGAGCACGCCGGGACGATTATCGACCAAGATAGACAGGGTGCGAGGGGTAAACTTGGCGTTCTCGTCCGGCTTGTCGATGTCCACTTTGTCGGTACCCATGCCCAACCCGGAGAAGGAGGAACTGAGCACCGGCACATCCCACACGCCAATACTGTCATTCTCGAGCGTTGAGTACACGTCACCAACATCCAGATCGCCGTCATCGTCGTGTTCCATCCCAGCGACGGCACGAACGATGCGAGACGCGAGCACGCTCTCGTACTTTGCGCTCCTCTCCTTGACGTTCAAACCGCTCACCGCGTCCTTCGCCTTTTTCATCGCCTCCATGAGTCTCACTCGACGAGAGCGTTGCTCACTGTACACAGGCTCTCGCTTGAGCGCCAACTTACCCGTGCGCGCGACCTGGAGGACGCCGAACTTTGTCAGTGCGCTCTGAAACGCCCGATTCTTTCCCGGATCTCCCGTCACAGCCATCGTCAACGAGTGCTCGGCGACGTCAACCACGCTCGCCCGGAAGATTCTATTCACCTCCAGCACTTGCGAGCGATGCTCGGGCTCGCACTTCACCTTGATCAGCATCAAACCTCGCTCCACGCACTCTTTATTCGTGACGTTCTCCACCTTTCGAACCTTGGCGAGTTTATTCACCTGCTTCATCAGCTTGACCACGTCCTCTTCGCTGCAAATCACCGAAATCGTGAAAATCGCCTTGTCGATGTTTAATCCCACCGCCAGCGACTCGATGTTGTACCCTCTGCGCGCGAACACCCCCGCGACGCGGTTGATCATCCCAGTCTCGTCCGCGACGTAGACCAAGATTGTGTGTCGCCGCAAGTCGCCCGACAACCGCGCCGGCCCCGCGTAGACGTCCCCCGTCGACCCGGTCTCATCGTACGCCGTCGGCACGAACTCCGAGTTCGCCGGAACGCCCGAATCGAGATCATAATCATCCCCGGACCCCCGGACCGCCTCGACGACGCTCGCCGACCGCGCGCGCGCGCGCGGCTCGACGTTGTTCGACGCGACATCAATCTTTTGCGACACCACCGTCATCGGCATCGCTCGCGTCGACCCGAGCGCGGTCGTTTTACGACCGCTCGCGACGTTCGAGCGCGCGCGGGTCGGCATCGCGGACGCGGTGCGCGCGCGCGCCATGGCGAGCAGCATCGACGTCGACGACGGGGCGACGTGTGACGGGCGAAGGTTGGAAAACCCTCACGGCGGAGGGGTTCGATGGCGTTCGAGTGCGTGCGGTACACATTTCGACGTGCCGCCGCGCGCTCGGCGCCGCGCGCTCGGCGCCATGGGCGGCGCGGTGGATCTCAGGATCAAGCTTCCGACGGACGGCGACGACGTCGGGGTCGTGCGGGCGTCGACGTTCGCCAGGGCGCGCGCTTTGGGTGCGTTTTGTGTGAAATTTGCACACCGTGGGTCGAACGCGTTTCGCGACGCGCACGCGCGAACGGCGCGACGAGAGAGGATGCGAGACTGACGAGGGCGCCGTGATGCGTCGTTGTACGCGCAGGCTACCGCGCGGTGGCGATCGATGGAAGCGTGGACGCGTCGAAAGGCGAGCGGTGTCGCGCGCTGCTCGAGCGCGTCACGGCGAACGCGAGCGCGTGTAAGAAGGACGCGGGCGATGGTTTGGAAATCGTGACGCGGTGCACGATCGCATTTGCCGAGCCCGGGGAGCTGCAAGGGGTCCTGGGAAGGTGCTCGAGAGAGGTGGGGGGATTCGACGTGTTGGCGCTCGAGCCGACGAGCGAGCGGGCGTTTGCGAGCGCGTGCGCGAATAAACACGCGGATGTGATCGCGATCAGGGCGAACGTGCGATTGCCGTACAAATTAAGTGCCGCAAACGTTCGCGCGGCGATCGAAAATAAGATTTCGTTCGAGCTATGTTACGGAGACGCGCTGAGGGACTCGACGTCTAGAATGTGGTTCTTCTGTAACGCGAGCGCGCTCGCGCGAGCGACGCGTGGCGGTCGAGATCGTGTCGTGTTGTCCTCAGGAGCGACGCGAGGGATAGAGTTACGCTCGATGCACGACGTGGTCAACTTGGCGACATTCGCTGGGATGACGGAGAGCGCGGCGCGCGCGGCGCTGACGACAAGCGCTCGATCCGTGCTCTCGCTTCGCGCGCGCAGAAGAGACGCCGAAGCTACCGAGAGCGAAGTCGTCGATCGAATGGACGCGTCGTGAGCTCTCATTAGTCGACGTCGTCCGAACGTCACCTAGCTTTCTTAGACCATAGTTGACTGTAGCCTAAATGAAATTGCGTGCCACTTTCCAACCGTTTTAATCGCGACGCGACGTCCGACTCAGCTTCCGAGTCTGTGCTTGCGGTCTTTAATTGATTAAAAGCTTCTTAACAGTCCTAAACGCTCGTAGCGTACGCGCGGTGAATGAAACGTCTCACGCGGCGGCGTCGGCGTCTCTACCTTTTTCGACGACGCCGACGAGCGCGGCGCCGCCCAAATACAGAGACATGAGCGGCACGGCGAGCAGCATCTGCGTAAACGGATCCGTCGACGGTGTGAGGACGGCGGCGGCGACGACCGAGCCCACGACGACGTATCTCCAAACACCGAGCATCTGTTGAGAGCTCACGAGCCCAGTCTGTCCGAGTAAGAGCTGAATCACGGGCACCTGGAACGACAATCCGGTGGAGAAGAGAAGGACGAGGACGAACTCAAAGTACTGATCGATGGACCAGAGCGACTCGACCGCACCATCGGCGTAACCGACAAAGAATTTGAGCGCCGCGGGTACCAGGATGTAATACGCGAAGACGATGCCTCCGTAAAACAACACCGAGGAACCGAGCACGATTGGACCCAGCGTCTTGCGCTCGTTCAGCGTCAAACCCGGTAAGACGTACGCGATCGCCTCGTACAGCACCACGGGCGCGCCCGCGAGCAAACCGGTGTACCCCGCAACCTTGACCGTGGTGAAGAAGTACTCACCCGGACCGAGTTGAAGAAACCGCACCCCTTGGCTCGCCACGGGCTGCTCGAGGAAAATTGTCAAATCTTTCGCAAAGCAAAAGCACAGCAAAATGAGCGACCCCACCGCGGCCGCGCTCACGAGCGCGCGCTCGCGAAGCTCCTCGAGATGTTCCCAGATCGTCATCGACACGTCATCCGGGAGCTGATCCTCCCCCGGATACAGAAAGCTCCGCACTTGCTCTCGCTGCGCCGCCTCGCTCGGCGCCTCCACGAACGCGCGCGTCTTCCGCGTCGTCGTCGTCATCGCCGTCTCACCCCCCCCACCGTTCGCCCGCACCGTTTCATCGCGCGAAATCCCTCGCGCGAACGCCGGATCGGACGTCAACGACGTCTTGTACCCGTCTCCGCCCGCGTCGTCGCCGTCGCCCTCCGTCCGCGCCGTGCCCCCCCCCTCGCCCTCCGTCCCCCCCGCGCGCGACGTCCACCGCCCGCGCCGATCGCCCATCGCCGTCCACCGCGCCCGCGCGCGCGCGCGCGCCCACGACCCCCCCACGAACGCCCGCGCGCCGATCATCGTCCCGTGACGTCGCGTCCCGGGCACCGCCCGCGTCCCCGGCCCCGGCACCGGCGCGCGCATCGTCATCCGCGACGTCGACGACGTCGACGCCATCGCGCGCGGGGCCGTGGACGTCGCGCGCGCGTC
>NC_014436.2:105009-108132 GCF_000214015.3 Ostreococcus tauri | reverse complement strand
GCGCGCGCGTCGGACGCGGGTGTTTCGGTGATTTTTGAGTGATTGCATCACTTTTCGTGTGATTTCGGCGCGCGCGACGCCCATGGTCGATCGAACGACGCAGATCGCCCGGGAGTGGCTGGCGAAGTGCGCGGACGTCGTGCTCGACGCGCGGGATGATCCGGGGCGTCAGCACGTCGGTGGGTCGGGAGAGCGAGTGAATCGATGGTTCAACGCGGCGACGCGAAGACGACGCGAGACGCGCGAACGCGTCGAGAAGGGGGGCGTTGACGGTCGAGGGTCGTTCGGGGACGAGGGGACGGGCGTGGATGATGATGGTTTCGAGGGGGGGGGGGGGGGGGGAAGGGCGCGTGATCGCGATCGATGTGTGGTTCGAACGGGACGGTTCGGAGGTTGAGGCGAGCGCGCTCGTGGAGCGGTGGACGTTTCACGCGGGCGCGGACGCGGGAAGCGTGGGGGGTAACAATCACTTCAATAAAGATTTGGAGACGCCGGTGGTGTACAAGCGGGCGGTGATCATGGTGCGAACGCTCGTGGCGTTGTTGCGGACGCTTCCGGCGCACGGCGCGCGGATTCGGGCGATGCGACACGCGGGGGCGACGCTCAGGAAGGAAAGCGGGGGCGGCAGGTTCAGGTTCGAGATACGTGAGCTCGCTTCGGGGACGACGGTGCAGGATGCGCATCCTGGGAAACAAGCGGGCTATAAAACATACGCGTTCGCGGACGTGCCCACTTCCGTCGGCAAACTCTGCGCGTGCGTGTATTTTTTGGACGAACCCGCCGTGAAGGCTTTGGAGGAAAAATTCATCGGTGTTATAGATTCGACGCCGCTTCGATCGTTGAAAAGCGAAACGTTAGACGCATCCGTGGGTCCGGACGTGGAGCTCGCGGGAGGGGAGATGTCGCTCTCGCCATCGCCCACGGGTAAGGGTGGGTCGGATCGAATGAGACGCGACACTGACTTGGCTGAAGTCTCGCGAGGACTCACCTTTGGCATCGACGGAACCGATGACTCGACGATGCAGAGAGAGAATCAACCGCCCGTTCGCGGAGGCGTGACGGCGTCTTCGTCCGCCGGTTCGCTTCAGCAGATGATGAAACCACCTACGGTGCCTCTGGCGGATTACATGAGCCCGAATTTCCAACGATTCGACAACGCGCCGAGTTCAGCGCCGAGCGTCGGTCCCGCACCGATTTACGGGTTCAACGCGGCGCCGTCAAAATCTTCGGCGTCATCAAAGTCTCCCGGCACCTTGGACGCTCCGATTTCGGGAATGCCTAAACCACCGATTCGCGCGGAGTCGTGCTTGAAGATCGACGCCGGCACGTCGATGGATCTCGCGGACGTCGCAAAGTTCGAGCAGCGGCCGAAAACGCCTATTCGAGCGACCAGCGTCGCGATGCCGACTTTAACCGTCGGTGCGGAAACGACGCCCGAGCAGAAGATGCGCTCGCCGATGGCTGGGTCAACGCCGATAGCGTGTTCACCCGCGAATCGCCACCGAGGCGCCTCCGCGGCGCGAGCCGTACCATCGCCGTCTTGGGGCGGCTTCGCGTGTCCTGAGTCCCCGTCACCGAGCCTCGGGACATCGCCTGGGGCGCACTTCGCTCAACGCGGTTCGTCGTATAGACGATCGTCTTGGTCGCCGAGTTCTAGCTTGGGCACGTCTCTTCGCGACGTCGTCGGCGTGTATCCGCACTCGCCCGGCGGCGCCACAGCCGTGGCCGCCGCCTTTGCGAGACGAATGAGCGGAGCGAGCGACGACGCCACCGGTGGTTCGCCTCATTTTACTGACGATGGAGCGAACGAGGAGGATTTCCCGTTCGACCTGGATGACGCCGACGGCTCCGCGACGTACGTCGAGCACACGCCGGCGGATTTACTCCATCTCCTGGAAAATCCGCTCCCGCTCCGTCGTAAGAGCACCGACAGCCCACTTCCTTTAGACGCCGCCCTGGACGAGGACGAAACCGAAAACGACAATGCCGAATGCGTATCCAACGGCGTGAATGACGACACGAGAGACGCATGCGTCTCCGCCGAACCGCGCGCCGCCAAATTCGCGAGCGCCGACGACGCGTCGACGCTCACCCTCGGCTCCGCCCTCGACGCCCTCCGTGAACTCAACATCGCTCGCGACGCGCTCGACGAGCCTTCTGTGTAACTCTACGCCATTGTACGCCACGATATCCGTGCTCATTCCCGCGTTCTCGACGCATCGGTACCGCTCGCCGCGCGTCGTCATCCGTTCGCCCGCCCGCCCCCCCTACTTCAGAACCACTCCGCGCGAGACCACCTCCACACTCGCGCGCGCGTCCCTCGACGTCGCGCGATTCGGTGCACGGCTCGCCCACGATGTTCGCCCCGTCATCGGCGTCGTCGAGACGCGCGCCGCGCGCGCGAACCGGACGTCAGTGGACCGTACGTGACCTCGGACGTCATCATTTCAGCGCGCAATCGCACACGTGTCGCCCGCGCGCGCGACGCTCGAGCGATGCGGACGGTGAGCGAACGGGCGACGAGGGCGAGCGTGATCCCAAGGATGGAACGAAACGCTCGAGTGAGCGCGAGTCGAGCTCGGGTGAGGAGAGCGAGCGGAAAACGAAATTGGTCCCGTTCGCGGTGCGCGTCGCGACGCCGCCGCCGAGAGAGTTGGGCGTGCACAAACTGCCGAAGAACACGACGTGCGGGGAGACGATCGAGGTTCGTGATGGATGGTTCATCGTGAACCGAGTGACGACGATGTACTCGCTGGAGAGAGGAAAGTATCGAAGGGATGGACAGCGGGTGGAGGTGGAGAGCGCGGAGAGGTACTTTGTGAACGCGTCGCTCGAGTCGGCGTATCGAGCGGCGAGCGCGACGCGGGAGGAGGACGAGCGCGGCGAATGAGTTGACGTTTTATTTATACAGAGGGACTTTGGGGTTGTATATTTTACATGACGCACGTGTTGTAAGGAGTATCGGGAGAAAATTGTATCTTTATTTGTTCATCGCAGTCGTAGTCGATCCGGCGGATGGCGGCGCCGCGGACGCCGCGGTGAGCGCGGCCTCGACTTGCTCGCGAAGTTCCGCCGCCTCGGCATCGCTGCGACCTTGATTTTTCATCTGCCAGGTAATGGCTT
>NC_014436.2:66203-104989 GCF_000214015.3 Ostreococcus tauri | reverse complement strand
GCGCGCCCGCGACCGCGCGCGATGGCGACGCGAATCGTCACGCGTCGACGCGCGCGCGACGATCGGGGCCACGCGCGCGGGCGACCGGGACGATGTCGAGCGAAAAATCCACGAGCGCCCTGTTCGATCTCGCGAGCGTCTCGCCGCTCGGCGTCGATCGCGCGCGATGGTCGCGCGAAAGGGGGACGACGGAATGGTCGGACGATGGGTCGACGTCGAGGGCGTTTCCGTTCATCGCGTCCCCGACGGCGGCGGTGTTTAGGCCCACGGGGGCGGCGGTCGGTCTCGCGCGCGCGTCGGCGTCGACGGCGTCGACGATGGCGGTGCCGAAAGCGGTGCCGGTGGTGGAATCGATGAATGGGACGATTCGCGCGCGGGCGCCGCGCGTGACGCGGGACGACGACGGCGACGACGACGGCGACGACGACGCGCCCGTGGTCGAGGATGGAAGCGCGGCGTTACACGAGGCGCGCGTGCGGCGCGCGCTCGACGCGGCGGCGCGAGGGGTGGACGTGGGGCGGATGCTCGCGGCGCGAGGCGGAGGCGTCGCGCGCGCGGCGGACGACGCGACGCGCGCGCCAGAGGTGACGACGACCGCGTCGGAAGAAGCGACGACGAATGATTTGGTGGAGATGGGCGTGGTGGAGACGATGACGACGACGCCGTCGCTGGAGACGGTGCACGTCGAGGAAGATGAAGACGCGTTCGAGCGCGCCGTCGCGCGGGCGCTCGAAGCGGCGACGCGCGCGCCGAACACGCCCGTGGAGAAACAGCCGCTCGAGCGCGCGGTGCCGAGGAGAGCGTTCGATGGGAAACTCAAGGTGAAATCTCCCGAGAAGTACGCGACCGTGGAGCGTCCGCGAATGGACCCGGCGCGCGAGGCTTTGGACTTTGAGGCGAAACTCGAGGCGGCTATGCGAGCCGCCGAAGCCGGGGGCGATTTAAGCGCGATTTTGAGCGGACCGTCGGTGAAGATAGCGCGCTCGCCGATTGGCACTGCTAGCGCGGAGTCGCGCGTGAATTACCGCGAGCTTGGATTCACCAAGGCGGAGAGAGAACATCATCGCTTACACGTAGCGGGATCGAGAGAGGCGTGATTAAGCGCGCGCGTTGCGACTAAAACTACAAACAAAATGCGATGTAAACGCGTTCCCATCTATTCGTTCATCCGTTCGATCTCTTATGCTTCGTCTCCTCGAGAAGAACGAAGGGGGTCAACTGCTGCATGTCGATGACGATCCTTCCTCCGTGTCGCACGCCGAGCTTGGTCGCGAGTTTGGTGACCACGGCGACGCCGTTGACGCCCCCCTCTTCGTTCGCCCACTCGTCGGGCCAAAGGAATTTGGCGCTCGCTAACCATTTTTCAGCCTCACTCGCGCGCTGCGGCCCGCTCGCACGGAGGATGCTCGAGTATCGCGCGTGCAGCACAGCGCACAGATGTCTCGCCTCGTAATCGAGCTCGCCCACGTGCGCGTCCTCGACAGGATTCGGGTAGTGCATGAGCTTCAGAGCCGACTTGTACAATCCTTCGGCAAACATGACCCCGGCACCGTCGCCCATTCCCGCTTCCGCCGTGGACGCTCGAAGAGCTTTTGCGACGTACACGTCGCCGCTCGTGGCAATGGCAACGCCGACGCGCGGATGTCGCTCATCACCTAGCGCTTCCGCACCACTCAGAGCTGTCGCCGCGGCGGTCTCCGCGCTTTCCAAGTCACCCGTCTCGGCGTAGACTTGTGCCAGTGCGAGCGAGCAATCTACCTTGATCTCATCCGCGATGTACCGAGACGCCATCGCGCCCACGTGTTCACTCCGAGAGACGTACTCGGCGTACTCTGACGCGCGCTCGTACAACTCCAAAGCTCGTCCGGCATCGCCTCGCAATCGTTCAACGTGTCCGAGCGTCTTCAACGCCGTCGCCACCGCCCACCCGTGGGGTGATTCCTGCGCGAGCTCCAAATTCTCGTCCGACAAATCCCGAGCGACCGCGTCGCATTGCATCGCCGCCTCGAGCGCGTCCGCCTGTCGAAACCGCGTCAGCGCGCTCAGCGCTCTCGCTCCTAACACTGCCGTCCGAGTTCCATCCCCATCCCTGGCCTTGACATCGCCTCCATGTAACATTGCGTCGATCGCTCCCCACGGCGTCTCCGTCGGCTTCGTTCGCGCGTCCAACAGCGCCGACATCGCGATCGTCGACGCTCGATCCCCCGCGCTCGTCGCGAGCGCCCTCGCGCGCTCCATCGCATCCCTCGCGCTCGCCGCATCGCCTCTTCCACGACACAGAAAACCCCACGTCGTCAAGACCCGCCCCGCGGCGTCTCGCGCTCTCGCATCCGTCTCCGAAGCCGCCGCGCGCGTCACCGTTCCCTCCCCTCGCTCCAAGATCCCCCGTCCCGCGTCTCGGTCGCCCACGCATCGATAAAAACCACATCCCAGCTTCCGTCAGTCACACGTTCCCATCGTCGTCGTCGTCGTCGTCGTCGTCGTCGTCGCGTCCGTCGCGCAGGCGACCTCGCCTACCTCGTCTCCACGCGTCGACCGCGAACGAAATCATCCCACGCGCGACCGCCTCCGCGGGCGCGTCGTCGTCGGACGTCGCGCGCGTCCGCGAGAGACGCGCGCGCGTCCACGCGCGCGTGGTCCACCGCATGGGGTCTCACATTGACGTCACATTGACTTTTGGACGTCTCGACGAGCCTCGGGGCTCGGCACACCCGGGTGTTTCGAGAATGTTCAAGAACATCCAGGTGACGTCCCCGCGCGACCCCTGACGACGCCTCGCGACGATGAGCGCGAACACGGAGACGCTGGAGACGCTCAGACACCTCGTGCGCGCGGTGCGAGAGGACAGCGCGATCTTGGACGCGCCGAGCATGAAGTTTTTCAAGGATTTTCTCGTCGATGATTTGCGAGCGACGATTCCAGCGCCGAAGCCGAGGATGGTGGACCCGGCGGCGGATGACGCGGTGGATGATGCGGAGAGAATGGTGGCCGAGAGCGATGCGCCGCTCGAGATGGGCCCGGACGCGATGCCGGAGGAGTTGAGCGAGGAATCTGAAAACGCGGCGCTCGAGGCGAAGCGAAAGGCGGCGGACGCGGCGTCGAGTGGGAAATACGACGTCGCGATCGAACAGTACACGATCGCGTTGAAGATTTTACCCTCGCCGCTGACGTACGCGAAGCGGGCGGAGTGCTCGTTGAGGGCGAAGAAGCCGCTGGCCGCGATTCGAGACTGCGACGCGGCGTTGAAGGCGAATCCGGACAGCGCGAAGGCGTTGAAGATTCGAGGCGCGGCGTATCGGTACCTCGGGAAGTGGAACGACGCGAACCGAGATCTCTCCGCGGGTTTGAACGCCGATTTCGACGAGCATTACTCGGAAATTCATAAAAAAGTTCTCTCCGTCGTGCACGAGGCGCACGTGCGCGAGGGGAAGAGGCGGGCGGCGAAGGAGGCGGAGCAAAAAGCTGAGCTTGAGCGAAGACGTGCCGCGGCGGCGGAGGCCGCGAGAAAGGCGAGCGAAGCGGCGAGCGGTGCGGGCTCGGCAGATGCGGGAGCCACGGGTTCGGCGGGCGGAGCCGGGTTTGACCCGGGCGACATGCCGTTGCCGCCGGGCATGACGCCGGAGATGGCGGCAAAGCTCGCACCTTTGATGAACGACCCGGAGATCAAGACGGCGATGCAAAACCCGAAGGTCATGCAAGCGCTTCAGTCTATGATGTCCAACCCAATGTCGGCGATGCAATACATGGCGGATCCAGACGTTGGTCCGGTGCTCCAAAAGCTCATGGCCGCCGTCGCGGGCGGCGGCGGCATGGGTGGCATGCCGGGTATGGGTGGCATGGGCGGTATGCCGGGTGGATTTCCGGGTGGTTTCCCGGGCGCCGGCGGATTCCCAGGCGCCGGTGCCGGCGGCAGCTCGGCCAACGACGTCGACTAGACTCGCTCGGCTCCATCGCAGCCGAACGAAACAAAACATATCGGCAGGAAACAATGCCGCGCGCGGTTTCAACACGAATGATGTCATCTCACGAATAACTTTTAATACCGAGACGGTTTCACCACACCGCGACCTCACCACGACCAGTACCGGACCGACCGATCCACCGCCTCGCGCGCGCGTTGCGCCGAGCCGAAAAACCATCATCTAGTGATCTCGTCACTTCACTCCGTCACCCGTTGACGCGTCGCTCAAAATGGCGTCCGCCGAATCTGGCGGCTCCCGCCTCGATCGCCTGATCAAACTCATCGACACCGGGAGCACCGCGGACGCGAGACGAGAAGCGGCGAGACAAATCGGTGAACTCGCTGAATCACATCCTCTGCAACTCGCGGGACTTTTACGACGATTGCGCACGCACTTGCGGAGTAAGAAGTGGGAGACGCGCACGGCAGCGAGTGCGACGATGAGCGAGATCGCGTCGAGGCTGAAACACCCGACAGTTGAGGATTTAGAGCGAACGGAGAAGGAATTCGAACACTCCGCGGTAAAGGTGGAGACGTCGAGCGGACGGGCGGGAGAAGGTCCGACGTTCGATAAGAGCGATGCCTTAGATCTAACGTTCGCAAAGTTTGATGTGGAACGAGTGCTGGAAAAGGCCGGGATCTTGCTGAGCGCGAGCGGAGCTGCGTTCACGTTGGAGCACGGACCGGGGACGAAGGCTGAGCGACTGGCGCAGGCCAAGGCGTCGCTAAAGAGGCGGCTCGGGATGGAGCTCGGTCCTGAGGCAGGGGCGATGATGGATGAGAACATGAAGATGAGCGATTTGGTAAAAGATGAGGATCTGTTGGACGACGGGAAGGTAACGGTGAAGGAGAAGGTGGCCGTTGGGGACAGCGCCGCGGAGGCGGTCGACGGTTTGACTGGAGACGTCGATTACAGTCATCTGAGCGCTCGGGAGCTGAACAAGCTCAAGCGCAAGGCGAAACGAATGTTGCGCGAAGGTCATGACCCCGCGGATGCAAAGCGATCGAAGAAGGACGAGGAAGAGGCTCGATTGGAGCGTGAGCGCGCTGAGGCGGAAGAGGACGATGAGGAGCAGGCGGAAGTCGCCGCCGGCGGTTGGCCTCTCTCGCGCACGTGCGAGTCCTTGGCGTACATGATGTTCTCCGAGGGCTGGGAGGAGCGACATGGCGCCGCCGCGGCGCTGCGTGAGGTCTTGCGTCATCAGGCGGCTTGCGCGGCGGTTTGGGCGCCTCCGCCCGGCGTCAAGCTCGAGCCTGGCACCGTGGAGGCGGCGCGGGATGCGAATGCGCACTGGTTGGAAGACATGTGCGTGCGCTTGCTTTGCATCTTAGCGCTTGATCGTTTCGGCGATTTTGCCGGCGATGGTGCGGTCGCACCCGTCCGCGAGACGTCTGCGCAAGCGCTCGGCGCGGCGCTTTTGCCACTTTCGCCCGCTGCCGTAGACGCCGTTGTCGCATGCACACTCACGCTTTTGTCGCGCCCAGAGTGGGAAGTGCGTCACTCCGCCCTACTCGCGCTGAAGTACATTCTCGCTGCGAAGTCGGAGCTGGCGCTGGATTTGTTGCCCGCCGCTCTGCCCGCAGCGATCAAGGCGCTCGTGGATGCGGACGATGACGTGCGAGGCGCCGCTGCGGAGTCCTTGCTGCCGGCCGCAGAGCACTTGCCGACGCATCCGAAGTTCAACGAGCTCTTGCATTCGCTCTGGAATCTTCTTAACGAGCTTGATGATCTCTCACCGAGCGCGGTGCCCGTGATGAAGCTCATCGCCAAACTGTATGCGCTCGAATCCACTCGCACGGCATCTGCCGTTGAACTCTCCGAAGTCGTGCCTCGACTTTGGCCGTTCGCTGCGCATCCGATAGCAGCTGTCCGTTTTGCGGTCTGGCAGACGCTTTGTCGGCTGTTAACGGTAGAGCCGGACTCATCAAAGGCGTTGTGGGTGCAAGAAGCGTGCGCGCCGGCGATGCGTCACGCGCTTCAGGGTGCGCTTCTCGATGTTGACGTCGCGAGCGCCGAAGCCGCGAAGGAGGCATGGCTCGCTCTTCTGCGTACCGTGCCGATCGCCATCATCGAAGCCACGTTCATGGTACACGGTGGTAAATGGTTCGAGCTGGTGACGACGGTTACAAATGCTCGCGCTGAGGGAAAGCTCATTTTTGTCTCCACTCCACCGAGCGTCAAAGGAGAGATTCGCGCGGTGGCCAAGGATTGGCCCGCAGGAACGGTTGGACGAATGCGAGGCTTGGATTGTCTCGCGCATCTCGCCTCGGAGTTCGGGAAGCAAAACCGCGCGAGCTCGGTGGAGCGGACAGAGCAGCACACCGTGACCATGCTGACGGCGGAGCATGCCACGGCGCGCCTCGCAGGAGCGTACCTCCTCACGTTTTGGCTTCGCAACGTCCCGCCAGGGCCGCAGAGACCGACGCTCCAGGCTCCAGGCGGACAGCTCGGATTGATTTTAGCAAATACTAATCCAGCATATCCGAGCGCGCCGTCGCCGACACCGTACGGCGAAGTGGCGCAAATGGTCAAGTATGTCAAGAGCGAGTCCATGGCGTTCTTGCGCGTTGCCGCAACGAACGGAGTCTCGGTGACGGGTGAAGTTCCGAGTCCAGAAGCGGATGGTTTCGGCGCAGATTCCGCTTCGACGCTCTCAGCAGCTGTTCCACAGGTATGTTTTGTTTCATTCTTCGCGTCGCGCTTGTTTTTCTACTTTCGGAGCGTGCTCGTATCGTCGTCGCCATTACGAGTGAATGACGACGCGAGCGTTTGCTCGGGGTATCGCATGTGGAAACGCGTGTGCCCAATACTTCGTGCATCGGACGACTTTGCGTCGTGTCCAGCTCCAACATAAACATTGAGAGTCACAGGTTTCCTCAGTACTAGCATTGGCTGAAGAGAAGTATGCGTTCTCAAACATCCCCTAGTCTTCGACTGCGCGACGATGACTGACGGCTCGTTGTAAACGCACTCGCAGACGGACAAGGAAGCCGTAGAATCGGCTAGAAGCTCGTTGCATGCCTCTGTGCAGCGACTGCGAGACACAGAGTCAAGACTCCACGGGTCGGTGCTCGCATCGGCCGCGGGAGCGGCGATAAGTTTCGGTGCGTTGCCGCCGAAGCTCAATCCGTTCATTCAGCCTTTGATGGCGTCTGTGCGCCGCGAGCGAGATGTCGAGCTTCAACGGCGAGCCGCGGCTTCCGTGGCGGCCATGATGAAAATTTGCGTCACTCGAACGCCGTCACCGAACGATAAGCTGATGAAGAACGTCACGGCGATGGTTTGCGGTGATGAGGCGGAAACACCAAAGGCAGGATCGACGGAGGATATCGACGAAGAGGAGCTCGCCGCCGCGAAGAAGAAGAAAACGAAGTCTGTCGCGGGAATCGTTGAAGAGGAAACGATCAGTGATGCCGCCGTCGCGCGCCTCGGCGGGGAAGCTGTGATTCGCGCGGTGTCGAGCACATTTGGCGCGGACGCTTTAGCACAAATCAGCGCGTTCCAAACGCTGTTGATCAAACCAATTACGCAAGCTCCGCCTGAGTCGGCGTCGCCCGAGGCGCTACAAACTCTCATCGACGCTTTGCAACTGCTCAAGGTGTTAGGTCCCGAAGTGCATGTATCTTTGGAACCAAAAATCATTGACCTCACCAAGGCGGCGTTCCCAGCTGCGTTGTACGGCGATGTTGCCGTTCGAAAGACGGCGGCGAAGACTGTCGCCACTATCGCATCAAAACATCCAGAGCAAGTCATTCCTGCTTTGCTGGACTTCATCGTGCCGAAACTTGAGCAGGGTGAAGCGGCGTCTCAGACGTGGAAGCGCTCGGGCGCCGTTGGTCTTGCGAGTGAACTCGTGAAGCATCTAGGCTCGGCTCTCGCACCGTATTGCGTGTTGTTGCTCGTACCGCTCATGGGTCGCATGAGCGATCCCGATTTACGTATTCGCGGTTTGGCGACAAGAGCGTTCGCGAACCTGGTTCCATTGCTTCCGCTCGCGGCCGGTAAGCCCCCTGTTGATGCGTTGACTCACAAACAAAAGGAACGGTCCATCAAGGACGGCGAGTTTCTCGAAGCGCTTCTGGACAACAGTAAGATTGAAGATTTCAAGCTGCCTTTCAAGTGCGCCCGAACGCTGCGCCCCTATCAGCAAGACGGCGTCAACTGGCTTGCCTTTCTGCGCCGATTCAAGCTACACGGTGCGTTGGCGGACGACATGGGCCTCGGCAAGACGCTGCAGTCGACATGCATATTAGCGGCGACGACGGTTGAACGCAAGCGAGACGGGTTGAAGAAACTCCCTCACTTGGTCATCTGTCCAACGACGCTCGTCAGCCACTGGGCGTACGAAATCAGCCTCTACGTGGAGCCGGACGTGCTGCGACCGCTCGAGTATCAGGGAAGCCCGCCAGAGCGACTGGCGTTACAAAAGGACTTTGGTAAGTATGACATCGTGATAATGTCGTACGAGTCTCTGCGCGCGGATTTCAATACGCTCGATAGTTTTGATTGGTGCTACTGCGTCCTGGATGAAGGACACGCGATTCGTAACCCGAAGAGCCGCGTCACGCAAGCGGTGAAGAAAGTTCGCGCCGAACATAGACTGCTGCTTTCCGGCACGCCAATTCAAAACGACGTCGTAGAGCTTTGGAGTTTGTTCGATTTCCTGATGCCTGGCTTCCTCGGCACGGAACGCGAGTTCAAGTCGACTTACGGAATCGCTGCCGCTCGTTCGGCGGCGGCGAAGAAGGGCGGCGGTTTAACAGAACAAGGCGCGCTCGCCACCGGTGCATTGCATAAACAGGTCATGCCATTCGTCATGCGCCGTACTAAGGACCAAGTGCTCAAGGACCTACCACCGAAGATTATTCAAGACGTCTACGTCGATCTGACGGCGGCTCAGCGCAAGATGTATGACTCGTTTGAGTCAAGCGACGCCAAGTCAGCGGCTGTGAGCGCCGTCGAGGGCGGCGGGAACGCGGAGGGCGCGGCGGCGCACGTGTTCCAAACGCTCCAGTATCTGCGCAAGCTCTGCTCACACCCGAAGCTCGTTTCCGACACGACAAGCAAGAAGTTTGATCCGGATATGCGTTCGCCGAAGTTCGACGCGTTGAAGCAGATTTTGATCGACTGCGGCATTGGCGTCGACGTAGAGGAAGAAAAGGCGAGCGGTGAAGATGCGAAACCGAATCCGGCGGCCGGTGCAGGACATCGCGTTCTGGTGTTCTCCCAGCTCAAGAGCTTGCTCGACCTGGTGGAGACTGAACTCTTCACAACGCAGATGCGAGACGTGAGCTGGCTCCGCCTCGACGGGAGCGTTGCTCCGTCTCAACGCTTCGATGTCGTGCGCAAATTCAACGCCGATCCATCCATCGACGTACTCCTGCTTACCACGCACGTCGGTGGTTTAGGTCTAAACCTCACTTCGGCCGACACCGTCGTTTTCCTCGAGCACGATTGGAACCCGCAAAAGGACTTGCAAGCGATGGACCGCGCGCACAGACTCGGGCAGCGCAAGACGGTGAACGTCTATCGCATTCTTACCCGCGGTACTCTCGAGGAGAAGATCATGTCTCTCCAGCGCTTCAAGCTCGACGTCGCGAACGCCGTGGTGAATGCCGACAACGCATCCATGAGCGCCATGGACACCGGTCAAATGCTCGAACTCTTCACCGCAGAGAAGGGCGCTAAACTCGGCAAGGATGGCGAGCCCGTCGCAAAGGGCGCCGCCGCCGCCGCCGTCGGCGCCGCCTCGGGTGGTCTCGCCAACATCGTCAATGGTTTAGAGGAGATGTGGGACGAGGCGCAGTACGCCGAGGAATTCGACGTGGACGATTTCGTCTCAAAGCTCAAACAGAAATAGACAGCGAAACGCTGACGAGGCGTCCACCAACCGGTTTGTAACGCGCCGCCATAGAATGTTCAAGCAGCACACGCCGACGCCATGCGCGTCGGCGTTTCGTCCGAACGCGCGTCTCCACCCATCCCCACGTCGCGTCATGCGAGGCAGATCTCACCGCCATCGCGCGCCGTGGTCGTCCCGCGCGCGTCTCGCCGCCGCTCGGATGCAGAATCCTGCCCACCAAACGACCGAGAGATCTCTCGCGTCCCTCGCGCCCGCGCCTCGGCGTCGCGCGCGCCGGACGCGCGGACGGAAGAAACGACGTACTTAGGGTTCGCCGATGTCAAAGAACGAGAGCTCGTGACGTTTTGGCGCGAGTACGCGGAAGCGAATGATCGAACGACAAAGGCGTTGGTCGAGCGGGCGCGCGGACGGGAAGAGTTGGGCGACCCGGTCGCGATCGCGCGCGCCGGTGATTTGTTGCGGGCGCTGTTGCCAGACATTGACGTCTGTAGCGTGTTCGAACGCGAACCAGGGGCTGTGCGGTTGGAATTTAGAGACGCGAGCAAGCGCGTGTTGGCGTTGCAAGACGTCTTGTGTTCGAGCGACTTGTGTCGAGACGTCACGTCGTTGGTGGAGCGGCATCCGACGCTGTTGTTAGTGGATGACATCGAGGCGCACATCGAGCGCGCGGTGGCGAAGCTGGCGAGCTTGGAACCGCGGTGCGACGCGCGGTCGATCGTCTCGGAGTTTCCAGAGTTGATTTACAGAATACACTCGTACGATTACGTCGAGAGCTTACCGATTAGCATCCAAAACATGTTGCTCGACAGCGCGAGCGAGGACGAGGCGAGGATCGAGGATTACGGTGCGTGTGTTCGCGCATGGAGGCGATCGAGCGACTGACGAATGACACGTTTTTTTCTCAAACCAGAGCGCGCGTGGAACGAGCGCGAGCGAATCAACCGCGGCGACGTCGACGACCCGTTCGACGACCAAGCCCTGGATTGGACCGTCGACGGCTACTACGAAGGTCCGTCCCACGAAGGTCCGATCGCCGACTGAGCCCCCGACGCCGCGCCGCGCGCGCGCAACCGAGCCCATAGCTATTCCCAGCCTTGTATCAACGTTTTCGCGCCCGCCTCCGCTCCGGCGACGCAAAGGGGAACCAAACGTCGTTTGATGTCGCTCACCGCACTCATCGACGCGTGTGATCGTCATGCCCGCCCTGAACGACGCGACGAACCGGGTACGGGCGACGCGCACGATCGCGCGCGACGACGTCTGGGCGCGTCGACGGCGGCGTCCGGCGTCGCGCGTCGACGACGACAGTTGCGATCGGCGCCGCGGTGTCGTCGAGTGTCGATTCAAAACCTCGAACGTTCCCCCGACGACGCCGACGCGGTCGTCGCGTCGATGATCGCGATGATGACCGCGAATGACTGACGAGAGCGCGTCGACGCGCGCGCGCGCAGGGTAAGCGGTCGTCGCGGTCGACGGTTGGGAAACGGAACTCGGACGCGAGCGCGCGGGAGACGACGCGACGCGCGTCGGGCGGACGCGGGTCGAACGGGAACGGTGCGTCGACGGCGTCGTTCAGCTCGGTGCCTGACGTGAGCAAGGACACGGGGTTTACGGGGGTGTCGAATTCGCCGCCTGGGTTGGAGCCGACGCCGCAGACGCGAGGGCCGGTGGGGCGGAAATTGAGCTCAGGGTCGAGCGCCGGGTCGACGGATGGGCGGGCGGACGGCGTGTCGACGTCCTCTTTGCGATCTGGGAGCTCGGGGACGACCGAAGCCACGCGACGATCGTCTCGAGAGCGCAAGGCGACGAATAAGTTCGGTGAGTTTCAGAGCTGGGAGTCTGTCGCCGCGGATGAGGTGCCGCCGTCTCCGGCGTTTGTCGGGAATCCGAGACAAAGGCAGGCGTACCTCGAGGCGTACGCGAAGAACATCTACGAACAAGAAGTGGCGGAGCGAAAGGCGAAGGGCGATGTCGTGGACGACACCGTAGATGATGTGCGCAGCCGCGTCGAGCAGCTCATGAATGCTGCGAACGAGATGTTGCCAGACTACGCGCCGTCGCCCGCGAAGAGCTTGCACGCAAAGAGCTTGCAAGAGCAGTTGCGCGAGTCTTGGAAGGGAAGAGATTATTACTCGAAGCTCATGGCGCAGATGGCGTCGCCGTCGCCCGCGAGACCGAGCATGCGACCGCCACACATGCAACGCTTGCACCAAGGCACGAACGGGGCGGCAGCGGCGGCCAACAGAGCCAAGCAGGCTGAGGCGCAAAAGCAGCAAGCCGCACTCGCCAACATGTCGGGTAACGCGCTCAACGGTTTCGGCGGTGGTGGCGGCGGGTACATGTTTGCGAATCTGGTCAAGCGACCCGAACCTGCTCCAGTACCGGTACCGGTGGCGCCCGCAGCTCAGGCGAAGGCGGCGACCAAGACAAAGCGCAAGAGCGGCGATATTATGCCACCGCCTGGGCCGAAGCGCGGGTCAGACAAGTCACCAGAATCGGCGAAGAGCGAGAGCTCTGTGGAGATGGAGATCGTGGCGAATTCTGTCAAGAAAATTGAGCAAGCGATGCGAAGAATCTCCATGTCGCCGGCGCCGACGAGGCTCGCATTCACGACCCACGCCTCGACAGATTCGAACTCTCCGGGCATGTCAGGCATGCAACTCAAATTTGATTCTCCGAGTGATTCGAGCGTGGACGTCGACGCGGTGCTAGTCGGAGATGACATGGAGGCGATGCGCAAGGCGATTAGAGATCTCCGCCGTGAGAATGAAGAGTTGCGGTCGAAGTTGGTCGAGACGCAGAGAGATGCACGCAGCGCCGGCGCGCGCGTCTCGGGGAGTGTCATCGCTCAGGCGAAAATGACGGAGCACGAATTCAGCCGGAAGTTCTAAATGTGAACCTTAGATGATGATACGCTGAAATGAATCACGGATATTTGATTAAACAATGTCATCGCGTGCGTCGCTATTGATACTAATAATGAATAAATCACGCTGCTCGCTCGGCGACTACCTCGGCTTTCTGTGAGAAGAGCTCGGCTTGAGGGATGAAGAGCCCAGCGCTCTCGATGTGATGGACGAGTCTCCGCAAGAAGTCGTCACTTTTTATCGTTTGATCGTCTCCGATGATGGCGACTTGTCGCTTACCGCGAGTCACCGCGACGTTCATGCGTCTGCTGTCGGACAAGAAGCCGACTCGTCCTGCACCGTTCGAGCGCACGGTGGAAATGATGACGCACTCCGCCTCGCGCCCTTGGAACGAATCCACTGATGACACATCAACCACCCGATCGTCCGCGAAGTCTTCCAACGTTACCGCGATCATGCTCCTAAGCAGACGGACCTGCGCCGCGTATGGAGAAATTACCACGATATCCTTCGCTCGTACGCCGGCTTTGAGTAGCATCTTCACGTGAGCCATCGCAGTCTTCGCCTCACCCTCGTTGATGTACGAGCCACCGACTCGCCGCTCGCTGTACTCGGAAGGTATGCGACCTTGTGGCGATCGAGTCGTAATCATGAGCATGGGTGTCCGCGTCAACACAGTGTCTTGCACTCCCGGCAAATCTCGGAGCAGCGCCCCGCGAACGGAGTCAGCGGCGCGTAGACGCCCCGCGTACGCCTCCTTACTCGACCACGAGCTTATCGCTTCGTGCGAACGATACTGCGTCGATAGCGTCAGAGTTAAGATCCCATCTGACACTCTCGCAGAGCTCTCGTCGTCTCTAAGCGGGAGCGTCTCGGCCGAGGGCATTAGTCTGGACATGAGCGATCTCGCTAGTCCCGCCTCGATGGCTTCGCGAGAGAGAATGACTGGCGCGAGCTGGCACGGGTCGCCGATCAGGATGGCTCGCTTCCCACGAACGAGCGGAATCCAACTCAGCGGTTCGCTCGCTTGTGCGGCCTCATCAATAACTACTAGATCGAAGGGCGGTAACGTTTGCAACGCATCCAATCCCGCGCCGGCGTTTGTCGTGAGCACTACGTTTGCCTCGCGAACGATCTTCGTCTGCGCCGCTTTCCGATGCTTCGTGCCACCGCCCACAATCGACTTGAGCTTCCTTTTTGTCGCCTCGATCTCGCCTTGAAGCTTCTCTTTCACAGCACTGGGGACGTTTGTCGCCTTCTGGTATCTCTCCATCAACTCTCGCAGTGTCGCCGACGTCTCGCTCGAATCAACACGTTGCTTTTGGAAGTACGCCTCTGTGGCCTCTGCCACCTTGGCATCTATGGAGCAAGAAAGCGCTGCAGCGCTTATGCGCTCGGGAGCTCCGAATCTCACCGCACGCACTGCGTCGATACCGTCCAGACGCTCGACCAAGTTATCCACCGCGAGATTGCTCGGCGCGCAGGCGAGAACGCGCTCGCCTCTCGCGCACGCTTGCGCAATCATCTCGATGACAACTGCCGTCTTACCGGTACCGGGAGGACCTTGCACGCAGACGACGGGATATTTCTTCGTCGACGCCGCTCTGAGCGCCAAGATTTGCGAGTTATCGAACGTTACGCCCGTGACGCTCCGTCGTTCGACACGACTGAGCGACTCCGCCGCGACCGCCTCGACGTGCACGCCATCACCTCCGTCGAAACCACGTGCGTCGCGCCAGAGCGTTGGGCGATTCTCGTGAAAGATCGTGCGAACGATGCGCGCGCACGCGGGCTTCGAGCGCTTCACCGCGGGTATGGAGGCGAGGATGTTTAGCGCGCGTCGCTGCCGCTCGTACGTCGTCTCATCCGGAGCGCGCGACAGGCAAACTTCCAGCCCAGAGAGCGACGTCGCGAGCGCCCGTTCGTCCCCTTCGTACTCGAGCGTGATTGAACCCGCGTCGCCGTATCGTCCGATCGCATCTTTACCCAGCGCGTCCCCCATGAATCGAACCGTCGCCTGCGCCGGGGCGATATCGCCGAGTCGCTCTTGCGTCGCTTCGTCCGCGTCGTACGACCCCGACACGAATCCGACAGCCGAGATTGTCACCCTATCACCCACCGTGAGCGCGTTCACGGGAATATCCTTCCCATCCGTCGCTCGTAGCACCAAGAGCGCTCGTCCGTCGCCGCCTCGCGTGGCGCCGACGAGCCGCAACCCAGACGCGCGCATCTCCCGCTCGGCGAGTGATTCCTCATCGAAATCCGACGCTTCACCGTTAAACTCATCCATGGAACTCGACGACGCGAGCTCACACGCGCGTTCGATGTCCAACAGCTCCTGACCGACGTCGACGTGACGCGCGACCCGAGCGCGGAGCGCCGCGTTCCTCGAATCACCCGCCGCGTCGTCCTCGGTCACCCTCATCGACCCATTCGGCGTTTTCCGCACCTCGCCGTTCTCGCTCATCGCCCACGCGCGCGCGAATCTCTCGCTTCGTCGCGCCTTCGCCTCGTCCCCATCAAACGCCGTCTTCAACAACCCCAACGCCGCGTCCCGAAACAACGGCGCCGTCGTCTCCCGATGCGCCCGCGCGACCGCCGCCTCCGCCGTCGGCGCCGCGCCGCGCGTCCCGCTCGCGCGCACGATTTCCCTCGTCAAGTCAAACCCCTCCACGTCCGCCGCCGTCGCGCTCTCGATCGCCCACGTCGCGACGTCCGCGATGACCGCGCGCAACCACGCCTTGGCGTCGCGTCCACCGAGCGCGCGCGCGCCCTTCGGTCCTCGCCCGAGCGTCTCCACCGCGACGCGTTCGAGCTCGCGCGATGGCGTCGACGCGTCATCCATCGCGCGCGCGCGCCAGAGCGTCGCGCGCGCGCGATCAACGGGACGACGGGCGGGACGGAGACGTTCGCGGGCCATCGCCGCGCGCGCGAGCGCCGGCGTCGCCATCGCGCGCGTCGAGCGCTGGGCATCGCGCGCGACGGCGACACGGTGAAACTAGGGTATAGGGTATAGGGTTTAGGGGTTTAGGGGTTCGACCCGCGCGCGACGCGAGCGTCTCGCGCGCGTTCGCCGCGCGCGATGCCCAGCGCGGCGGCGCTGTCGCACGGGATCTTCCGCGTCGCCTTTGAGCGCGCGCTCGATGACGTCGCGGAATCCATCAGCGCCATCGCGCGCGCGGTGACGACGACGAACGCGGCGATAGAGACGCCCGGTGCGAATGATGATCCCACGACGACGACGTGCGCGGACGCGCTGCGATCGTGGACGCGGTTTCGAGCGCGATACGCGAATCACACGCGAGCGGAGGACGAGGTGCTGTTCCCGACGATCGCGACGAGGATCGATAACGTGACGAATTCGTACGAGTTTGAGCACGAGGCGGAGGAGTGGTTGTTCGCGGAGGTCACGACGACGCTGGAGCTGTGCGCGCGGATGGGAGCGAGGGATGAGAGCGATGACGACGCGTCGACGAGCGTGCGAAAGGCGGCGCGGATCGCGCACGCGACGCGGACGACGCTCAAGGCGCACTTGCAAAAGGAGAGCGAACACGTGGTGCCGCTCGTGGAACGGGCGTTCGATCGACGGGAACAAGGGGAGATGGTGTGGCGGTTCGTGAGCGCTCTGGGAGGGGATTTGGGATCGGTCGAACGCGTGAAGACGATTCGGGAGATGCTGGAGTGGGCGGCGATGACGAGCGATGACGAGACGGTGGACGCGCTGGAGCGGGAACTCGGAAACGCGGCGGACGGAGACGCGGCGGCGGCGTTGAGACGGGCGTTCAAGGGCACCGAGCGCGACGCCGCGCTGAAGGTTCCAATCTTACGCGCTCTGTTCACCGCGGGACAGGAGAAGACGGAGGAGGAGACCGGGCAGGAGGGCGCGAGCGGTCGCGTGGAGACGCACGAACCAGCTAGGAAGAGACGCCGTCAAGCCGCCGGGACGTCGGGTACGACGACGGAGAGCGAAGTGCAAAAGATGCTGCCGATCGATCACATCTTCCAATTTCACGGCGCGCTTCGAAATGAACTCGCGAGATTAGAGCACGACATTTTGGCCATTTCGAGCACGGGCACGGCGGCGGAGGATGGGCGCTTGGTGCGAATGATCGACGCGCGATTCGTCTTCTTGCGAGGGGTTTACGAGGCGCACTCGAAGTCCGAGGACGACATTGTTTTTCCCGCGCTCGAGGCAAAGAGCGCGCTGCACAACGTGTCTCATGCGTACACACTCGATCACCAACAAGAGGCCACGCTCATCGCCACCGTCGTCGAACTCATCGCCGAAATGCGATCGTCCGTCATGGGTGAGACCGGTTCGAAGAAGGGTTTCCGAGAAGGTCTCGTGAGCGACATTCAACAGGCGTGCGTGGCCATGCGCGTGTCGCTCGAGACGCACGTCGCCAAGGAAGAGTCGGAGCTTTGGCCGCTCTTCGAGAAACACTTTAGC
Organism: Ostreococcus tauri; assembly: GCF_000214015.3. Classification (NCBI taxonomy): domain Eukaryota; kingdom Viridiplantae; phylum Chlorophyta; class Mamiellophyceae; order Mamiellales; family Bathycoccaceae; genus Ostreococcus; species Ostreococcus tauri. Next base: position 87,847 of record NC_014436.2, on the reverse strand, counting down.
TTTGAGGAACAGGAGAAAATCGTGGGCAAAATCATCGGCAGAACGGGAGCGGAAGTCTTGCGTTCGATGCTCATGTGGGTGCGAGGATCTATGAATGATGACCAGCGCGAAGGGATGATTTCGTCCGTGCGGCACGCGACGCAGAATACGCGCTTTGCACAGTGGATGAACACGTGGTACAGCGGCAAGGACATCGAGCCCGCTGGAGATGACTGGGTAAAGGACGGGGAAGTAAAGACAGACGCAATCGAAGACGCGGCAAAAGACGGGATGCAACAGGTGCACGCCTTTCTCAGCACTCGAAAAGGAGAGCAAAACTTGGATAAGGAGACGTTTAGACCGGGATGGGAAGATATTTTCCGTATGAATCAGATTCAGCTTGAAGACGCCGTGCGCGCTGTGAATCGAGACGACACGATCGAGCCGACGAAGAAAGCCTACCTCATTCAAAACTTGTTGGCATCCAGATGGATCGTCGGAAATCAGTTGCAGGCACAAAAGGACAAGTCGGGTGGCGGCGATAGCGCCCCGTCGACGATTTGTGAGCCCGTCGAGGCAGGGGCGGTGCGCAAGGACGGTTGCCGCCACTACGAACGCCGTTGCCAAATTGTTGCGCCGTGCTGTAACCAGGCATTTACGTGTCGGTTCTGTCACGACGACGCGAGCGATCACACCGTGAACAGATATGCGGTGAAGGAGATGATTTGCACCGAGTGCTCGACCAGGCAGCCGGTGAACGATAAATGTGTCAACTGCAGCACGGTGATGGCGAAGTATCACTGTCGAGTGTGCAATCTTTTCGACAATTCGAGCGTGGCCATATATCATTGCCCGTTTTGCAACGTATGTCGACGAGGAAAGGGTCTCGGCGTCGATTTCTTCCACTGCATGAATTGCAACGCCTGCGTGAGTTTACAGCACGGTAAACACGAGTGCTCCGAGCGAGGGATGGATAGCGAGTGCCCCGTGTGCAAGGAGTTCCTCGCCGACTCCGAGACACCGGTCAAGGAACTGCCGTGTGGGCACTTGATGCACGCGACGTGTTTCGCCACGTATACGCGTCACTACTATACGTGCCCTCTGTGTCGCAAATCTCTCGGAGACTTTTCAGTGTACTTCAGAATGCTTGATGCGATTCTGGCGGATGAGAGCGATGACGGCACGCCGGAATCTGTTCGGGATAAGACGCAAAGAGTTTTGTGCAATGACTGTGGAAAAGAATCGGACGCGAAGTTTCACTTCGTTTATCACGCGTGCGCGCACTGTCGCAGCTACAACACACGCGTGCTCACGTACTGATATTATTGCATTTTTTACAAATTCAGCTGCTCGTGTTACGTCCTAAGGTTTGACATCGCTTGCTCGAGCCCTCGTCGCTCGTCCCGAATGTCCATCAACTCGTTCACTTCGCATTCACCCGCCTTTTGCCGCCAAAACGCGATTTGGTCGTTCAACTTCTGAACCTCCTTACTCTCGACGGCTTTGGTCGAGTTGTTCTTTATCGTTCTTACGCGTGTCGCATACGTCAAGGAATTCTGCGTCTCTTCCACGTTACCATCCGTCGGCGAAACGTTTACGAACATCAGCGTCTTCGCGTTACCTCCGAGCGAGTCACTCATAAGCATCGTCAGCTTGTGATTTCTGTACGGAATGTGCTGTTGCTCAGAAGCCAAGGCGGAGATGACGTCGCCAAGCGCAGAAAGTGACTTGTTGATCGCCTGGGCTTCTTTGAGCGTGTCACCCTCGGCTCCTGACTTTTTCACGCGCTCACTCCCAGCGAGATCAACGAAGGAAAGTTTTCCTTTCGTCACCGCTCCCGTTTGCAGGTCCGTGGTCTCCAGGACGAGAGAAAATATCAAGTGCGACCGACTCGATTCAACATTCATCTTCGTCCCCGCTGTCTTGCGGCCCTTCAATCCCGATTGTATGACGCCAATAATCTCTTCTTCGGACCCTACGGGCACAACTGTGGCATTCGGTACGGTCACCCAGCCTTTCTTGTCTTTCTTAATGTCCAGTCGCGGCATCTCGCCCGTACCCGAGGGTAGGAGCAAATCGTTCATGTCGTCGCGGTAGAGCTCAAGCATGTAGCACTCCATCTTCACCGAACACTTGTCCGAATCGCGATGGACGCACCGCATCACCTCTGCGATTGCCCGCGGTGTTAAACCTGGGTTCTCATCGTCACCGTAAATGGTGAACGTCTTGCCACTCCCTGTCTGACCGTAGGCAAATATGCACACGTTGTATCCATCGATGGCGCTCTGCACGAGATACTTGGTGTCTTCGAACACCTGCTCTTGAGATGATTTCGCATCGAACACTTCATCAAACTCATACGACCGATCCTTCTTTTCTCCACGCCAAGGGTGCGAGCATGTGTACTCATCCGGTGTCGCGAGGACAACTTTTTGATTCTGTCCCGCCTCGATCGCCGTGAGCGGACGCGTCCTGGCATACACTCGAATCTTGCCCTTCATGTCTTCCAACATGTTGAAGTATCGACGGCGAAGCGTTGCCTCTGAAGTGTACTTTTCTTCAAGCTCCCTGATCTTCGACGTTTGACCCGCCATAAGATCGCGCGTGGTGGCTTGCTGAGACTCAAAAGTTGACTTGAGTTCGCGCAGCTCTTCGAGTTCGAGCATGACTTCTTTTGTTATCGAAGCTCGTTGCTCCTCGTGTTCGCGACGAAGCGCGTTCATCTCCGCAACGAGTTCACCAATCTTCGCTTCGGCGGTGTGACACTTTTTCGACCAATCGCCGACGTCCGCGCTCTTCTCGTCGGTGATTCTTTTCAACTCGTCCGCGTGCGTAGCTTCGGCGCGTTTCAGCTTTTGTTGCAGAACCACCACCTGTTGCTGCAATTCGTGCGTCTGGGCCTCACTCGTGCGCGCTCGCTCCGTCTCAATGGTCAATTCATCCTGTAACTCCTTAATTTGAATCGCGTTCAAGTCCTCGAGCCTGTTCGATGTGACAGAATCCTTCGACATCGCGGCTTCCTTTGCCTCTTTCAGCTGCCCCTCGAGTGATTTTACTGTCTCCACGATGTCCGACTTGCTCGCTCTTTCGCTCTCCAATCTATCGCTCGCCTCGTGAAACGCTTCGGTAACCTCACGCAATTGCGCCCGCAGCTCTTTTCTCTCTGTCCACAATTCGTCTAATTTACTTCTTATTTCCCGAAGTTCTCTACTGTCAGCCTCTCCTCGCTTCGCCTGATCCACGAACGCTTTGTCAGAAGCCTCCGCGAGCTCGGACGTGGACGACGCTTGGTTTGGTCGCGTCTCAGACGTCTGCACCGCGGCCGACATCGTCGCCGCCTGTTTCTCCGCTACCTTCTTCATCATCACATCGTTGATGTGGGTTTGGAGCGCCAAACAGATATTCTCGCCGTCGGTCGTCTCAAATTGAAACACGTGAAGCGCTCCAGAGACGCGCATTTTGAAAAACACCGCGTGTGGAGCAGATCCAAACTGCATGATGTCACGCAAATCAGCTGTGTAGAGGTATTCCATCGGAACGTCACGGAAAAAGTGCACGCCTCTTTTGTTGACGCCGATCATGAGTTTTCCAGGGAGCAAACCGATCGGATCGTCCACGCGTCTTGCGCGAAACAACACGGAATGACCATACGGGAGCGTTTGGATCATTCGCAACAACCCTTGACGAGCTTCTTCCGAGCTCAACCCTCGTACGGAGGCGTGCTGAGCGACGATGTGTGATGACCACTCCTCTGTCGGTCGCGTGTTCACCATCACGCGCGGCAGGTATTTAGCGAGAGTTTGTCCGAGCGCGGCCGGATCGTCCACGAAGCGTGGCCCCTCCTCCGCTTGCACTTGCAGTGCCGCGAGGAGTGCGGAATCATCACGCGAAAGCGGATAGTTTCCCATGAGGAAATCGTGCTTCGCTTGAACGTAAGAGAGCAAGATGAACGTCGGCTCCGTGATACTCTCGTCAGTCTCCCTGAACATGCGCTTCTTGAACAACAGTCCGGTTTGCATCGATGTCGCTCGGCTCGGCGTCGCTTCGGTCTTCATCTGTCTAACGTCCCCCAATGCATCGCTGAGAAACGCGAGCTCGCCCACGTCATGGTGCTCTTCTGAGAGCAATGCCTCCTTGACCAACGGTGAACTTTTCCCGTAGTACCGTCTCACTGTAAACACTGAAAATGAGCCGTAATTTTGTAATTTGACCGCTCGAGAGAGCTCGCCCACGACCTCTTTAACAGTCGTCGTGATGTCGTACGAAACGTCCTCAAACGTGCCATCGAGAAACGAAATCACCACTCGAAGCTGTTCACCGCGAGCAAAGGCAACGATCTCCTCCGCCGTGGGCTCGTGGCGACGCATCGCGCTCTTGCTCACGCGCTTCATCGTCTCCAGCGTCGATCGAGCGACAGATTGCACTTCACTCGATCCGCGCTCGGACACCTCGTTGACGTACTCGGAAACGAAGCCGATGAAATCTCTCGACGGCGCGAACAGAGCGGCAAACAAACGCATGAGTTCCCACGCCTTGCGCTCCCCTCGACTCGATCCCATATTGCGCGTCGCTCGAACCAACTGCACATACATCTCATCCGCCAACTCCTCTCGCTTAATTACCTCCCGCGTCATCTTTTGCACCCCGTGTGCGAATGTATCCGCCGCGACATCTTCATTCTCACTCGTCATAGTAACGATCAACGCGTTGAGCTTCACACTCTTACTCGTCTGATCGCTCGTCAGCCTCAATAACGAAGTCGTGAGCGCTCCGCGCGTCGACAACGCCTCCGCGATGACACTCCGACGTCCGCGTTCACCGTGCTCCACACCGGGCGAGGACATCGGCGACGCTCTATTCGGCGATCCATCCCCGCGCTTCGACGCCGATCTGGAAAACATCCGCATCGCCCCGCTCCGCTTGTCGCGCTCGTCCCGAAACCGCTCGCTCAGCGCTCCGTGTCGCTCGATCGCGTCGTCTCCCGGGACGTAGCTCGTCACGCGCGACGGTGACTCCATCGCGACGCGTCGACTTTCGAAACGTCACCGTTGCCGTTCGATCGTCCCGAAAGCCGTCTCGATCGTCCTCGAACGCGACGTGTTCGACTGACTATTTTTGTCACGATGAATTTCGTCGCGGAAACAGAGTCAGTGCGAGGTCGATTCAGACGCGTTCGAGGACGCGTTCGATCGCTCGTGCGGCGTTGCACGCGCGCGATGATGCGGTGGATCGCGACGACGGTCTCGATGACCTCGGCGTGACGTGTGAGGTGCGTGACGCGAGCGTTTGGTTGGAACGGAGACAGGTTGTTATGTCAATACGCTGGCGTCGTCATCGAGCGCTCGGTTGGTTAGCGGTCGCAGTGGCGTCCGCGACGCTCGGTGGCCCAGGCGTGATACCAACGCAGAGCGTGATCTCGCGGTGGGCCGGCGAGGACGCCGTCGACGAACAGGGCGTGGGCGTCCGCGGCGTAGACGCCAACGCCGTGGCAGGCGGAGACATTTTTTACGCGGCCTCCGTGCGCCGCGCGTTGCTTTTCGACGTCTTTGGACAGCCGTACGAAGGCGTCCGTGCGCTTGCGGTGAAGACCTAGGGGAGCAATGACGCGCTCGAGTGCCTCTAAGCCCTCGGGGGTGGATCCGAGGGCGATGGCGTCAGCCGCGGTGGGGGCGAGGAGGAATAATCGCCAGAGCACGCGGTCCACCTGCAGACGCGTCGTGCAGTTGAGCATCATGCACGAAACCAAGAGTTTCCACTCGTCCTGCCACAGTATTTCTTCGAGAAGTCCGAACGGACTGAGCGGGGGCGCCCACCAAAGGCGCACAGGCTCAGGGCCACTTCCGCTTCCAGGGGCTGCGTCGACGACGCGCATCGCTGGCTCAGGCGTCATCGGCGGTGTAGCAGCGTCCATCTCGTCCTCATCGAACGCGTCGACGTCTCTCGCCGCGGCCCTTCGCGCGTCTTCATCGTCGTTTTCGTCGTCATTTATTTCGGTTTTCCCGTCGTCATCCGCGAGTGGGTCCGGCGCGAGGCGAAGCGGCGTTCGTGTCTCCTCGGGATCTCGCTCGAACCGTCGCGTAAAACTTCCGCGTACGGGCGTCGTCCCACTCGACGCGTCCGCGTCTTCGTTCCACAGCGCCGCGCGCAAGAGCTCTGTTTGTTCGTTCAAACCTTCCTCGCTCACTCGAGCCTCGCGAATACCGTTGCCACCGTGACTTGAGCGCGGCCATGACAATTTATCGCACTCGATGCGAACTGAGTTCAAAACATCCATTGGATCCTTGAATCGATTCCCCGACGGTGAGATGAACTCAACCATCCATGGCAGATGTTTCAGCGAGCACGCACCGGATGCCGTTCCACGTATGTCCGCGCGCGAGCGGTTGACGGCGGGTATCTCATCCGCTGGCCGCACGGCGAGCTCGGCGCGCCATCCATCGAGCGCTTTGGCGGTTCCGCTCGCCTCAGCGCATCGACACCGCAACACATACAGCTGCCTCGCTGGCTCGTATTCTCGATAATAGCACAAGTGTGCGCACAGATGATGGGGCGATCCCGTCTCCGCCATCACTGGGCACTTATCTCGTAGCTCCTTCAAATCCTTCGGCGGCTCGTCGAACCGTGTCGCCTTCAAATCCAACGCCGCCTGCGTCTCCTCCGCCATCATCCGCGTCCGCTCGCGATCGCGCTCGTACCCCTCCGGATCGATCCTCTTATATAACTCCCTGGCTTCCCGTCGTATTGCCGTCAAATTATCTCGCGCGATCTTCACCTCGGGCGCCCTGGTGTTCACCCGACAGCTCGCGTTGACGTGCAACCGGTGCGTCTCTCTAAGCATGTTCTGCAAAACGTCCCCAGCGCGCGACCGCGTCTCTAAATCCGCATCCCAATCTAGTTTAATTTCCTTCTTAGTCTTTTTCCGCCTCCTGTGTTCCTCGACGTCGAAATCGTCTGCAAATCCGTCGTCATCGTCAACCGCGTCCCGCGCGCGCGGCTCTACCCGCGCCGCGTCGCCGCGAAAGTGTCTCAACACTCCGTGCGCTCGTCGTCGATGTAACTCGTGCGCGTTCTTCACCTTGGCGTCGACGAAGAACAGCTCCAAGTCGATCGACGCGGCGTCGACGGCTTCCGATAGCGAGGCGTGATGGATTTTCGTCGTCGCGTCCAAAATCTTTTTTTGTTTGAACGACGTATTGGACGGTTCTGCGCTCGTCGACGGTGATTCGCCGTCGACTCGGACACCTGGACCGGCGAAGTACTTGCTCCGGACGACCACCGGAGAATTCTCGCTCGTGGACATCGCGCGAGGCGGTGTGAGGACGGCGGGCGCGTGAGGACGTCGGTTACGCGCTGAGCGTTGAATTAGTTACAACAATCTGATGAAGTTAGAATCCCTGGAAACATTCATCGTAGGAAGGGAAGCGCGTCGTTCGACAGCGCTTCACGTTCGGTTCGTCTTCTTCGTCTTCTTCGGCATCGTCGTCGTCGCGGACGCGCTCCCACGGATGGTCCACTGGGACGACGGGCGCCGGTTCGCCTCTCGGTTCGTCCTCGTCGTTCGCGTTCTCGTCGAGATCGAAATCGGCTCTCCAGGAGTATCCTTCTATTTTGGATGCGTCGGGTGGGGGAAACGGCCGGGCGCTTCCCTTTGGTTTCCACGTCTCGTGCGTCTCCATGTCGTCCCAAAAGCTAAACATGACGGTGACTCTTCGAGCGTCTTCCTCATTCGCCGGCGCGAAGTCAGGTCTTCCCGGGATCACGCCGTGGAGATAATCACCGTCAAAGACGACGATGCGACCGTCGCGAGGGTGCACGAGCCATCCTCGCGTGGCGAGCGACGATCGACTCGCGTCATCCTTTTGATTCGTCACCAACGTTGGCCCGCCGCACGATCCGTCCACGAAGACGACGACGGAGCAGATCGGATGCTTGATCCCGTTCAAACCTTCATCGTGCGAGTCGAAGTGCATCTGATGTCCGTGCGAGTGCGGTCGTTTATGGGCCCACCACTCGACCCAGCGCGCTCGAGCCGCGCGCGGAAAACTCTTCGCCGCCACTCTCCGCACGTCCAGCGCCGCGACGTCCATCGCGTTCGTCGACGGCGACTCCAGGTCGTGAACATAACTGAAAAATCCACACGTGTCGTCATCGTACCCGTGTTCTCGCCAAAACGCGCGCTCGCGCCCGACGAACGCGCTTCGAAGCGTCCGCATCGTACTTTCACGCGCCGCGCCGTCGCGCGCCGCCACGATCGTCGATCCCGCCTCGTCCACCGCCGCAACGCTCGAATCTCCTTCACACGCATCATCGTACCTCAATACTTTCTTCCCGAGCCGATGCGTGAACCCAACGAACGCCAACGCGTCCGCCGCCTCGGCGTCCGCCCCCCCCTGCGCGAGCGCGAGCGCCAATCGACTCCCCGCGTCCCGCACGTCCGCGTCCACCGTCCGCCCCACCGCCGACGCCCGCGCCATCGACGCGAGCATCGCCCGTCGCAGCGCCCGCGTGCGTTCGTCGTCCACGCCCGTCGACGCCATCGCGCGCGCTCTTTTCAAATCTACTTTGAGTGCCGGCGTCGATGCCCCTCCGTCCGCGCCGCGATCTCGCGCTCCGCCGCGTCGAACGCGGCGTCCGCGCGCTCGAGCGCGCGCGCGACCCTCCGCGTGAGCTCGCGCTCGAGCGCACCGACGAACGCGCGCGCGCCGTCGCGGACGTCGCACGGCGTCGCCGTGGACGGCATGCGTCGTCGTGTGCGCTCGAACGCGACGTGGGATGGATGTGCGATGCGCCGCCGCATCGCATTCGGGCGAATCGCCGCGCGCGCGCGACGCACTCGACGTCGCGCGCGGATCGAGGGCGGCGCGCGCGCGGTGGACCACGGCTCGGGCGTCGAGCGATGATCATTCCCGTGCGGTGCTTCACGTGCGGGAAGGTGATCGGGAACAAATGGGACACCTACCTGGATCTCTTGCAAGCGGACTACAGCGAGCGCGACGCCCTGGACGCGCTGGGTTTGGAGCGGTACTGCTGTAGACGGATGGTGATGTGTCACGTCGATCTCATCGAGAAGTTGTTGCGGTATAACACGCTCGAACGCGTGGACGGGACGTGAACGCGCGAGGGACGGGCGAGGGTTACGCGCGGCGCGAGACGCGCGAGGCGACGCCGCGCTCGAGGTCGAGGTCGATTTGTGATGGAGAGACGAAGCGAATGTGTTTTTATCGTCTATGCGTTGGTTTCTATTCGTGCGCCGCGCGAGCGCGGTTTCGGGACGTTGACGCGGGGCGCGTTTTTTACCGGGCGGCGACGCGCTTTTGAGACGCCCTGTACGCCGCCTTGCCGGTGCGACTGACGCCGCGGTCGTCCACGAAGGTCTTGACGCCCCGGTCGTCGGTGTACCACCGTGGTTTCGCCGCGACCGTGGCGGACGACGCGGACGCGCGCGAGGCGAACTCGGATCGAGCCGCCGGCCGAGCCTTGGCGCCGGATTTAACGCCGCCGAACTGCGCGGCGTAGTCCACGTGCACGATCTCACCCTCGTGAAACGCCCCCACCGCGAGCTCGCGCACGGGAACGAAGTGCGGCAATCGCGCGCGCCACGGCGCTCGAGACGCTGGATTGTTCGTCGGGAGCGCCGCCAAGCGGCTCGTCGACGGCGCCGACGTCTCTCTCTCGCGCGCGTCGTCCTCGATCGCCCTCGACCGCCCACGATCGCCCCAACCCGCGTCCCACCCATCGTCATCGTTCCACCCATCGTCCGAATCCTCCTCGTCCACGTCTAAATCCTCGTCTACGTCCGCGTCCGTCGTCTCCGCCGGTCGCTCGGTCGTCTCGGCGCGTCGTCGCGCCTCCGCGCCGCGCCTCGGCGCGATCAACCCATCGCTCTCTACATCCACATCCCACGCCTCGGAATCATCGTCGACATCCCACGCCGCGCCCTCGATCGTCGTCGCGCCCGTCGCGGTCGCGTCGACGTCCCCGCGCCCGCCCGCGCGCGCGACGTTCACATCATCATCGTCGTCGCCCCCCCCACCCCCCGACGTCGTCGCCGTCGCGTCCCCACCCGTCCGAGGACGACGACGACGCCCCATCGTCGCGCGCCCGCCCCCATCCGTCGCTCCCGACGCTCCGATCGCTCGCGTCGTCGTCGTCCCAATCGCCCATCGCACTTTGCCGTGTGTTCATCCACGGATGCGCTAAATATATCGCCTCGCGCGCGACGTCAGTGCGTCGCGCCCGTCGCGTCGACGCCGCGGCGCGGTCGGGAGGCGTGAAAAGGCGCGCGCGACGCCCCGGCGACGGGTGAGACGACGCGTGGGAGGGGTGAAAAGGTGAGAATCGCACCCATCGAGACCTGAGACACGACGACGACGCGCATGCGCGACGAACGCCCCGCGCGCGGGCGCGAGCGCGACACCCGAGGGCGTGGACGCGCGCTCGTCGGACGCGGCGTCGGACGAAGCGTCGGAGGAAGTGGGAGCGCGCACGCGTCGGCGCATCGCGGGATCGTCGCGGCGCGCGAGGCGAAACCGAGCGTGCCGAGACCCGTGGTGTTGCCGAGCGTGCGGGCGGAGACGGGGACGAGCGTGGACGCGCGCGCGGTCGTTGACGCTCGACGGACCTGGGGTGGGGTCGGGCGTGGACGCGGTGGTGGACGAGGGGTGGACGGCGGACGCGGAACGACGCGGGCGGATGAGGGCGGCGGCGCGAGAGACGGAGACGGCGACGTCGACGTCGATGCGAATGGTGGGGTGAAGAGGGAGCTCGCGTTGGCGGGTGCGACGTGGGCGCGACGAGACGCGTTCGAGCGCGAGGGGTCGTCCGGGGCGGGACTTGGGGGGAAATCGGGCGACGCGCGGGAGTATCCGGCGCTCGGACGCCGGAGCGGAGAGCGAGGCGACGGCGCGGGCGATCACGGGCGCGAGGACGATCGTGGGATCGGATCGGAGATTGTGAGAGATGTCAGATTATACGCCGGCGACGACGGAGGGGCGCGACGGAGCAGACGAGAAGATGAGGACGAGCGGTACGTCGGACCGTCGCCGGCGGAGAGTCGCGGACGAGGCGGCGGCGGACGCACGTTCGCACCGCGCGCGCTCTTTCGACCGCGAAGTGGCGACGGTGATGGTTGCGACGATAATGATGTGATCCCGGGGATGGAAGACGACGACTCGCGTCGCAGACGCGACGAGGTGAGAGAGGAGAACGGCGAGACGGATGAAGCCGTCTCCGCCGCGCGCGTGGCGTACGAGGAGGAGATACGCCGCATCATGGACGAGCGCGCGGGACATTCCACCGATGTCGGCGACGAAGAGTCGAGCGCGGCGATGAATACGTCTCCGGAGCGCAGAGGGTACGATCCGATGGCGCCGCCAAAGGTCCTCATCAAACCGTCGGCTCTCGCGTCCGCGGGAGAGGACGCGCGCTCGGAACTGACGGTTGCCGCAGCGCCTGCCAGAGTGGAGCGAAACGTGGACACTCCTGGAAGTGATCTGCTGCAGTCCCGAGGCGCGGGTGCGCCGGTGGTTCTACGACGTCCAACACCTCCGGCGCAACCCGAACCGGCGGTCCTGAAGCCGGAAACCGTCGTCGTTCTCAAAAGCGCCGTCGAAGCCGATGATAAGGGTAGGAAGAAAAGAGGAGGGAAGAAAGTTCGCGAGCGTGAAGAGCGCCGTGCGTCTCGCGCGGTGAAGGAGTCCACCGCGGTGCACACCAAACGAGGCGCCGCCTCGGGAGTATCAAGAGCAGCTGAGAGCGACACGAAAGCGTACGCCGGTGGTGCGTACGTTGCGCACCCGGGGATATACGCCGTGCCGTTCTCTGACGCCACCGGTGGATTGTACGCGCCGTTCACTCCGGGCTATCCCGCTGGATACGTCACGAGCGGATACTACGGCTTCCAGTCCGCGCAATCGTGGACTTCGGCGGAATCCGCGACGAGCGACGGGATGCCGTACCCGTACATCGCGCCTCCTGTGACCGTTCCCGCAAATGCACCGTTTGATATCAACGCCACGGGCACGTACGGCGCTTCCGCGGCCGAGCCCACGGAGTCGGTCGTGAACCACCTGACGAAGCGTCTGGATAATCTCCCGACGAGCCTCGGCGCCGAGTTTGGATCGACGGATGACTTGTCGGCGTTCGCGGACGAGTACCGATTAGAGCATGCGCGTTCAAGCGGATCTCCGCTCGCCGCTCGCGGGCACCGATACGACCCATCCCAACAACAACAGCACGCGCAGAATATGCGCGCGCAAAGACAAGAGGTAGAGCGTAACAGACGCCGCCGACAGCGCCCGACGCAGAAACGCGACGCGACGACGAGCGCGTGAATACACGCGACGACCGATGCGCGAGGAGCCGCTCCTGAGAATTCTAATTCATTCACGTAATCATTTCAAAAGCCATCAAAGCCATCCGCCTCGAGTTCGCCCGCGACGGCGACGCCGCGCTCAAAAAACGCCCGAACCCGCGGATCACCCACCAACAGCGTCCTCGCCCCATCGCTCCGCGCGCGCATCGCATCATCCTCCCGCATCGCCGCGAGCATCGCCATCGTCTCCCGCACGCGCGCCCCCACCGCGTCGACGTTCCGTCGCGTCTCTTCGCGAATCAACGCATCGCGCGTCCGAAACCAATCCTCCTCCGCGCGATCCGTCCCGATCGACCGCGCGTTCGCCACCTCTCGACACCGCGGATAACACCTCGGCACCGCCGGGAACGCGCGAACGACGTGCGCGCCCCCCGCGCCCGGCGCGATGGATGTCCTCGAGAAATCGCCGCGGGCGTTCGCGGCGTCCCCATCGCCCGCGCCCTCGACCACCGCACCGTGGACCACCGCGCGACGCGCGCGCGCGGACGCGAGGATAAAAAATCCACCACCCCATTCGCGCCATCGTCGTCGTCGTCGTCGCGTCGTCGTCGCGCGCGCGCGCGTCATTCCATCGCGCGCGAATCGTCGCGAATCGTCGCGTCGGCGGTCCGAACGGGCGACGACGATAAAAACACATCGCTCGACCACACCCGTAGTCGAGCTCGACGACGGCCATGTCGCGCGCATCGACGACCCACGGACGGACCACGACGATAAAAACACATCGCTCGACCACACCCGTAGTCGAGCTCGACGAAGACGATGTCGTGACGACGCGCGCGTCGACCGCACCGCGTCGGCACTCACGCGCGGTCGACGACGCGCGAACGCGCGCGAGGCGATCGAACGGTGCGCGCGCGCGCGCGAGGAGGACGACGACGACGCGCGCGGGACGATGGGTGGATTCGCGCGCGAACGGGACGATCGCGAGCGGTGGATGCGGTGGATGGCGATGGTTTGCCGTTGCGCGCGCGGTCGAGCGCGATCGTCCACGCGGGGAGACGGATGACGATCGACGCGCGGCGAACGGTGGGGAAGGATACGATCGCGTGGGTGTCGGCGTCGAGCGCGGTGGAGAGGGTGCGGAGAGGGGCGCGAGGGAGAGATTTTGGAACGCGGATGACTGACCGCGCGGACGACGCGTCGTTCGATCGATCAGAGATGTCGCAGGACCCGAGAGACCGCCCGAGCGGGCCGCCGTATTTACACCCGGGAATGATGGGGATGCCGTTCCCGGTCGGGGCGCCGGCGATGACCCCGGAGCAGTTTCAGGAGCAGTACGGGGCGACGTTGAGGAGACATCAGGCGCAAATTGCGCACGCGGTGGCGATGAACGCGGCGGCGAGCGCGAATCCGGCGTACGCGGCGCAGCAGGCAAAGTTGAGGGAATTTTGGCGGGAACAGATGATGGAGATCCAGGCGACGCACGACTTCAAGAATCATCTCCTGCCGCTGGCGAGGATCAAGAAGATCATGAAGAGCGACGAGGACGTGCGAATGATTTCGAGCGAGGCGCCGGTTCTGTTCGCCAAGGCGTGTGAGATGTTCGTCTTGGAGCTCACCATGCGTGCCTGGGCGCACGCGCAAGAGAATAAAAGGAGGACTTTACAGCGCGGGGATATCGCGGCCGCGATCACGAAGACGGACATCTTCGATTTCTTGATCGACATCGTGCCCAGGGACGAAGCCGGTGAGGGCGGCGGCGACGACGGCGAGAACGAGGGTCCGTCTGCGCCACAGTTGGGCGCGTTGCCAATTTTCCCACCTCAACAGCTCGTGTCGTCCATACCGGGCGTTCCCGGGACATCCGCGCGTCCTGGATACGCCTTCGATTTTCCCCCGCCCGAGACGGTCGAAGCCGCTCCGAGCGACTCGGCGCCTCCATCGTCCGTCACGAACGACGAGTCCTAAAGTCGCTCGACCGCGCGGCGCACCATTTCCCTCCACACATCACATCACTTCACCTGAAGTAGTCTCCTTTAGCGAAGACGACGTTGAAATAACACGTTTATCAATGCTCGCGAAGACGCGGCCTCGACGCGTCTCTGTGGGCCAAACCCTACTGGGGCTTGATCAAGGTGATTACACGCGACGCGCGCGTCACACACCGTCGTTCGCCCGCCGAACACCGACACAGGACGCGACGAACACTCGCGTCGAGCTCTTCCGCGGTCGCCTCGGTCGCCTCGACCGCTTTCGAGTCGCGTACGCGTGGGTGCAACCCTTTCGAAGGGTTCGTTCGACTTTGACGTCACCATGGCGACGATGACGCTATCGTTGAGACGTTTCGCGGCTCATTCCGCCGCGGCGCGCGCGCCTGGGACGAAGCGATCGCGCACGGTCGTCCGCGGCGTCGTTCGCGGGACGCACGGGCGTAAAAGATGGACGATCGTGGCCAAGGCGGATGGGGAGCCGGCGAGCGTGAGCGCGTCGTGCTCCATCGACGACCCGGCGTCGTGCTCGCTGGCCGATCTTGAGTTGATGTACGTCGACGCGCTGTGGAATTACTACAACGGTGGGAAATTCACGCTGACGGACGAGCAGTACGATCGATTGAGAGAAGAGCTCAACTGGCAAGGGAGCGGGTTTCCGACTTTGCGGAGATACGAGATTGAATTCGTGCAAGCCGCGATCTCGTACTCTCGCGGGGAGGCGGTCGTGGACGACGCCAAGTACGAGGAGTTGAAGCGAAAGGTTAAGGCTGCGGGAAAGCGCACCGACGTGACGGCGCTGCTTCTGTACGCCAAGGGGAAAGAACTCCTCGATGAGGCGGAGTTTGAACTCTTGTCGGGGGAGATGAAAAAGTTAGGGATCGATGTCGGCATGAGAGGGGCGACGTGCACGCTTTCGCAGACGAGCGCGGAACTTTCGAACGATCCGGCGAGCGTGGCGTCGATGTACAGCGCTCTCGCCATCGCGCCCTTCGCCGTGGGATTGGCGCCGAGCATCCTCCTGGGATTTGTCGGCGTCCACCTCCCGGCGTCCCTCTCCCTCGGCTTCGCCCTCACCGTTTGCGCCGCGCTCACGTACAAGCTCGTAGTCTACACCAATCTGCAAAACGCCGAAATTTTGCTCGGCGCTTGCCCGTGCTGCGAGATGCCCATCAAGCAGTTCTTCGGCGGCGAGGCTCCGTTGGAGAAGTTTGAGCACAAGTGCTCCGCGTGCGGCACGGTGTGCACGCTCAACCGACCGCAGCGGCTCATCGAGACCGCTGGTGGTTTAGGCCGCGCTTAGAAGAAGAAGCGTGTCCGTTGCCGTCGCACGACGTGGCGAATGTAATTTGAGCGATTCATCATTGACCAAAGAAATCGATAAATAATCTTCTACTACGTCCCGCGTCTCGTCGCCTTGAGTCTCGCCAGCGACGCTTCGCGCGCAGCGACGCGTTCTTTAGCTATGAGTTCTAACGCGATCGTACGCGCACTTTTAGCGCCCGCGACGAAGAGTAGCCACGACGAGAAAGCCGCTCGTTTTGTCGCCGTCGCCCGCACGCGCTCAATCACCGCGACGGCTCTCTCGCGCGCCGTCCTAGAGGCGAGCGAACGCTCGGGAATCTCCACGTTTGACATAGCTCGACTCCATCGGATCATCACTCGCCTCGCGAGCGCCCGTTCGCCCGCTCTGGAGACCTCCACGCCGACGGCCCAGTGTACCAAACATCGACGAACGCGCTGCTCGTTCGCGCGTCGCTCGATCTCCGATCCCTTTCGCGACAACTCCACGGCTCGATGAAATGACGCGAACGCATCCTTAAGCGCTCGTCTACGCGATCGTTCAAGCACCATGCGAGCGCGTATGTTAAACACGGCGCCTTCGATCCACTTTGCCAACGCGCGGCGCAACCGACTCGCCTCGGCGAACAACCTCGCGCGCTTTTTCTTTTCCAGTTTCGCCCAAATCGCCGCATTTTGCATCCGCTCCCTCTCTAGCGCGTCCTCTAGCTCTCTCACGAGGCTGTCCCGCTCCATCCGTAACGCGTCCGCCTCCGCCTCGGCGCGTCTCGCTCGCGACTCCGCGCTCGAGGCGAGCGCCCGCAGCTCCCTCTCCTGCGCCTCGCTCGCGTCGCGCCAAAACGTCTCCCTCTCCCCGAGTTCCGC
Organism: Ostreococcus tauri; assembly: GCF_000214015.3. Classification (NCBI taxonomy): domain Eukaryota; kingdom Viridiplantae; phylum Chlorophyta; class Mamiellophyceae; order Mamiellales; family Bathycoccaceae; genus Ostreococcus; species Ostreococcus tauri. Next base: position 71,398 of record NC_014436.2, on the reverse strand, counting down.
CGTGAGCGCCTCGATCTCTCGCGCCGTTCTCGTCGTCGTCGACGCGAACTCGAGTCTTCTTCGCGCGTCCGTCGCTTCCATCGACGCATCCCGCGCGACGCGCGCGCTCGGACGCGTCGACGCCGCGCGTAACGCCTCCACCTCCCGCGCGAGTCCATCCGCGGCTCGAGAGACGCTCGGCGACGCCCCGGGCGCCATGGACCGCGCGCGCGGTGGTGTGATGTTCAAAATTTGGATATTTTGTGCGTCGTCCGCGAGCCCATCGCGCGCGTGCGCGTCAGAATGCGCCGACGCGCGCTCGAGAACATCACGCGCGCGTCGACGTCGATCGCCTCGACGCCGGGCGCGCGCGCGGGCGCGGTGATGGATCGATGTCGGGCGTTTGGCTCGCGCGTGAAGGATGTCAATGAAAAGCGCGGGAAAGTCATCTCTCGCGTTGGGTGGACGCGCTTGGCGCTGGCGACGCGATCGAGGCACGGACGGTCGTTGCCGATCGATCGTCGAGTCGTTCGCGCGGCTCCAGTGGTGAAAGCGAGCGAGTTGGAGACGACGATGGAGCGTCGGGGGACGACGCGAGTGCGCGAGCTGTCGAACGCGCACGAGGGCGTCGAACGGTGGATCGTCTTCAGTGATTTACACGTCAGTAAGCGCACGATGGAGACGTGTCGAGAAGTTTTGAGAAGGGTGAGCGAAGAAGCTCGAGCGATGAAGGCTGGGGTGGTGTTTTTGGGGGATTTTTGGCACGCGCGCGGGGCGATTCCGGTGGAGCCGCTGAACGAGGCGCTGCAGCTAATGTCGAGCGCGAATTGGACGGCGCCGACGATTATGATCCCAGGAAATCACGACCAAGTCACTGCGGGTGGAATGTCTCACGCGTTGACGCCCTTGGCGAAGGCGAACGCTAATATCGTCGTGTTCGATGGACCGACTCTGTACGGCGGAGCGCTCTGGTTGCCGTACCGAAGAAACGCAGACGAACTGAAGCGGGCGATTCAGGAGACCAAAGGAGAGTTTAACGCGATATTTTGTCACGCGGATGTCATCGGGGCATCAATGAACGAGACGTTTCAGGCGCGTGATGGGCTTGATCCCGCGTTGTTCGGAGGTGCGAACACGTACACGGGGCACTACCACAAGCCGCACGTCGTGCCGAACACGAACATCACGTACGTCGGATCACCGTACGAGGTCTCGCGTTCGGAGGCCGGTCAGAAGAAAGAACTTATCGTCTTGGACGCACGCACTTGGGTTGAAGGCTCCAACACGCGAGTTGAGTTGAACATCGGTCCCAAGCACTTTGCCGTGGAGGGACTCGACGCCGGCGTCCCAACGAGCGCTCGCGCGGGCGACATCATTCGATGGACGCTCCCGATCGAGATCCTTGATTCCGTGTCCGATGCCACACCGTCCGCTATTCGAAAGGCGCGAGATGATGGTTTCATCGTGGAGGTGTGCTACACGGCCAAGGAGCTTGCCGCGCGTATACCAAAGGCGGAGGAGCTCGGACCGACGGGTCTGTTCGATGCGTATGCGGTCGCGAGCAACATGACGCCGAGTGTGAACGATTTCGGCCGCGAAGTCCTGCGCGAGGTCGCGAGCGCCGATGATGCACCGGAAACGCGAAGAGCGGCCAAGGGTGTGAGCGTCTCATTCGCCGCCGTGGAGCTGGAAGGCTTCGGGACGTTTCAATCAACCACGCGGTACGCGCTCGGATCGAGAGGCGTGTGCGTGGTCATCGGCGAAAATCGCACGGACACGTGCTCAGACTCGAACGGGGCGGGCAAGACGACGCTCGTCATGTCGCCAATGTGGGCACTCACAGGACAGAGTGATTTAAGGATAGACGGCGCGGGGTCGGGTAAATCACTGACGAAATCTGACGTCGTCAACGACTCGACCAAGTTCGGTCGGGTTCGTTTGGAGGGGCATTTGAACAATGGAGTTCCCTTCTGGGTCGAGCGCAAGGTGAATAGAACGAAACTCGTCAGTCTGAAGTACGGTATCAATGGTGAGGAGAAGACGATGGCGGAGTCTAAGCTGACGCAACAGGGCATCAACGACGATCTCGGCGCAGATGTCATTGCCAACACGACGTTTCACGGACAACATACCGTCGGCGCGCTCTTGGATGCGAACGACGCGACGTTGAAGGCGGCTTTGGGTAAACTTGTTGAAGCCGACACATGGACAAAAGCGAAGGACATCTCGAGGAAGCGGGTGAGCGAGATCAAGGGGACGATGAGCGCCATCTCTGCCGAGGTCAAGGCCAGAGAGGATTACATCGCTCGCACGCGCAGTCGTCGCGACCAAGCGCTCCGAGAGAGCGAGAGTTGGGAACAGCAGCGTCGTCGTCGAGTCTCGGAGCTCGAGGCGAGCTCGTCGGCGGCGTCAAGAACGTTCACGCACTTCCTATCAATGACGAATCACTTTTTACAGAGACTACAGCGCGTCGGTGAGGCACTCGAGGTGACTTCGTCGCAGGCGGAGGGCGTGATCGACTTGTCGAGAAACAATTCGGCAAACGCGGCGAAGATGTTCGAGGTGAAAGAATCGGAGTTAGAACACAAGATGGGTGTCATCGAGGGGGAGATTGAACGACTGAACGCCGCCGTGCGCGAGTGGCAGGCGAAGGAAGCGAGCGCCGGAGCCGTCGGGCGACAGTGCCACACCGCGGTGGGCATGTTCGTCGGCGCTGACGGCGGCGCGCACTCGCATCCAAACGGCGTGGGCACTTGCGATCGCTGCTTACAGCCCATTGATCCGACGCATCACAAGCAAACCTTAATCAAATTGAAGGACGAAGCCCGCAAGGCGGCGTTGGAACACGGTCAGACGATTAAGGAACTCGAGCGCGCAGTGGAGGCGCTCAATAGAGCGATGGAGGGGAGACGCAAACTCTACGACGACGCAGCTTTGGCGAGGAAAGCCGAACGGACACGCGTTGAATCGAGCGCGACCGCCGCGTCAAATGCCACGGATCAACTGAGGCAAGCACAGCGATCTCTGAGCATCGTCGGCGCCGCGGTGTCACGTGCGGAGATGCTCTTAAATTCTGCTCCCGAAGACGCCGTGCGAGAGGCGTTGACGATGTCTCTGGACGACGCGTTTACGGCGCCAGCGGCGCTGTCCACACCGAAGGATTCGCCATCGAAGATTTTGGCCGGGATGAATCCGGATTTGATGGGCGTCACATCGTCCACGCAGTCCAGCGCGACGAAGACGATGATCGTGGATGCCGAGCGCATGAATGTTAACGACGTTGAATTCGTGCGTCGATTGGTGAAGAGCGCCGAAGACATCATCGTCGACGGCGAGCGCGCCGCTCGCGAGGCCTCGCGAAGACTCCAAGAGCTGAACGAGTTTGCGTCCACGGCACACACGAATCCGCACGCGAGTGCGCTCGAAGAATTGGACGCGCAGCTCGCGAGCGAGTCGGCGTCGCTCGAGACAAGAGTGGAGGCGCTGAACGAAACTAGCGAACTTCTCGCGGTCGCCCAAGCCGCCGACGCGGCGTTCGGGACGAAGGGGATCCAGAGTTATCTTTTCGAGGGTGCGCTTGGCGATTTGAGCGCGCGCGTGCGTCAGTATATGGATGCGCTCACGGGTGGCGCGTTGTCGCTCGAGCTTCGTCCAGCTGGTGCCGGCTTTGCGGCGGACGTCGACGAGACGAGCGATGAGACCGACGACAGCGATGCGGACGACGACAGTGAGAAGAAGAAGACGCGTAGACGAAAGAAAGCACCAGAACCGCCAAGCGCGAGCGCGGCGGAGCGTATTGAGCGCGTCATACACGCCCGTCGCCACGACGGCGTCATGGTCCCTCGATCACTTCGGCAGTTGTCCGGTGGCGAGCGACGACGAGCCGCACTCGCGCTCGCGCTCGCGTACGCCGATCTCGCCTCCGAACGATGCGGTGTTGCGTGCGACACCTTGGTTCTAGACGAAGTCGTGCAACACCTCGACGCCGAGGGCATTTCTCGCGTCACCAGCCTCTTGCGAGCGCTCCCGAAGAAAACGGTTCTGTTGACGAGCCAAGCCGACAGCTCCACCGCGCACTTATTCGACGTCGTGGACAAAGTGGTGAAGGGCGTCCAAGGTTCGTCCGTCGCGATCGCCTCGGGAGCTGACGTCGATTGGGAGGAGGAGTTGAACGCCTCCGAGCGCGCCTGAATCGAGCGTAGAGTTGTTGTTACACACAAACCATCAAAAATTGTCGAGACCAATTCCGCGCGTTCCGTTCACTCGGCGCCCTCCTCGAACCGCTTCGTCGCGCGCCCCTTGCACTGAAACGCCTTACGCTTCGCCTCGAACAAACGTTTCTTCGTCACCTCCTCGTCGTCCTCTAAATCTTCCTCGTTTACGTCCGGATCGTGAAACCGCACCGGCGCGCGCTTATTCGACCCTCGTTCCGGCGACGCCGGAACCGCCGATCCCGAACGCGCTTCCCCACGCATCGTCGATCGTCCATCCGCCTCCATCTCGACGTTCCCATCGTCCCTCTCCACCCCCGCGCGCTCTCGCACGTCTCGTCGCACCAACGCGTCCAACTTGGCCAAAACCTCTCGATGCGTCCGCTCGCGCTCCGCCAACGCCTCCGCCGCCCCCCCCGAGCGCTCGCGCCCTACTTCTCGGTCGTCGTCGAGCACTAAATCGTGAAACAACTCCCTCGGCGGCGAGTGCCACGGGGTTTCGATCTCATCGATCGTCATCGTCGCGCTCCGCTCGGCGAAATTCTTCGCCAGATTATCTTCATCCCACGCCACCCCACGCGTCGGTCGCGCGTCGCGTCCCATCGTCCGCGCCACCGCGCGCGCGCCCCGTGGACGCCGTCGACGGCGTCGAGCGATGCCGTCGCGCGTGGCCGTCGTCGCGATGCCGTCGGTCGCGCCTTTCGTTTCCCGAACGCCTTTCAATTCCGCGAAAATCACCTTTCGAGGCACCTTTGAAGAAAAAAACACCGGTCGCGACCGACGCACCGATCGGATTCCCGCGCGCGCGCGCGTCGACGACGACGACGACGGCGACGATCGACGCGGACGGGCGCGCGGGACGTCGCGCGCGGCCGTCCGCGTCGGAGATCGCCCGTGTGGTGCGCGCGGCGACGACGGGGGGTGGATCGACGACGACGCTCGATGCGCTCGCGCGTCGATCGCTCGTGACGTTCGCGCGGGCGACGGCGGGCGCGACGACGGATC